>NC_057396.1:69236363-69318863 GCF_019320065.1 Cervus canadensis
ACCACCTCCATCATCACCATCTACATCACCACCATCATCACTACCTCTGTCACCATCTCCTTCACCATCTTTACCTCCATCATCACCATCTCCATCACCACCTCTATCACCACCATCACCACCATCATCACCACCTCCATCATCACCATCTACATCACCACCATCATCACTACCTCTGTCACCATCTCCTTCACCATCTTTACCTCCATCATCACCATCTCCATCACCACCTCTATCACCACCATCACCACCATCATCACCACCTCCATCATCACCATCTACATCACCACCATCATCACTACCTCTGTCACCATCTCCTTCACCATCTTTACCTCCATCATCACCATCTCCATCACCACCTCTATCACCACCATCACCACCATCATCACCACCTCCATCATCACCATCTACATCACCACCATCATCACTACCTCTGTCACCATCTCCTTCACCATCTTTACCTCCATCATCACCATCTCCATCACCACCTCTATCACCACCATCACCACCATCATCACCACCTCCATCATCACCATCTCCATCACCACTATCATCACCACCTCTGTTACCACCTCCATCAGCACCTCCATCACAACCACCATCACCACCACCATCACCACCTCCATCACCACCATCAGCACGTCCATCACGTCCATCACCTCCATCAGCACCTCCATCACCACCACCATCACTGTCATCATCACTACCATCGTCACCATCTACATCACCACCATCATCACTACCTCTGTCACCATCTCCTTCACCATCTTTACCACCATCATCACCATCTCCATCATCACCACCTCCATCACCACCTCTATCACCACCATCATCACCACCATCACCACCTCTGTTACCATCTCCATCAGCACCTCCATCACAACCACCATCACCACCACCATCACCACCACCATCACCACCTCCATCACCACCTCCATCACCTCCATCACCACCATCACCACCATCACCACCACCTCCATCACCACCTCCATCACCATCATCACCACCTCCATCACCACCATCACCACCACCTCCATCACCACCTCCATCACCACCTCCATCACCACCATCACCACCACCTCCATCACCACCATCATCACCACCATCACACCACACCACCAACCATCACCACACCTCATCACACTAACCTCCACACCACTCTCTCACCATCACACATCATCACCATCTTCCATCACAGCCACCACCATCACCACCAATGCATCAGCCACCACCATCACCACCACCTCCATCACCACCTCCATCACCACCTCCATCACCATCATCATCACCACCTCCATCACCATCATCACCACCTCCATCACCACCATCACCACCACCTCCATCACCACCTCCATCACCACCATCACCACCACCTCCATCACCACCATCATCACCACCATCACCACCTCCATCACCACCTCCATCACCACCATCACCACCATCTCTATCACCACCTCCATCCCACCTCCATCACCACCTCCATCACCACCTCCATCACCACCATCTCCATCACCACCTCCATCACCACCTCCATCCTACCATCATCACCACCTCCATCACCACCTCCATCACCACCATCACCACCATCTCCATCACCACCTCCATCACCACCTCCATCACCACCTCCATCACCACCATCACCACCTCCATCACCACCATCACCACCATCTCCATCACCACCTCCATCACCACCTCCATCCTACCATCATCACCACCTCCATCAGCACCTCCATCATCATACTATCACTGTGTAAAAGCCCTCCCATCTACACAAGCAGCCTGAGTAGGATGTCACATCTGTTCTGGAGGTTTCATGTGTGTGTGGGGTGCGTCTGTGTGTATGATGGAATGATTGTTGTGGGTTGGGTGGGGGAGGCTATTTAAAGAGTTTGAGGCTGAGCAGCCCTGACAGTCAAGAAGCTGACTGTAAAGAACGGGATCCTCCTCACTGAGCAGAAACTGTGATCCTGTCTTCATTTTTCAATCTCAGTAAAGGTTGAGGGGCTGGCCTGCCAAGCAGATGTGGGGACTCAGAGTCAGACCAGGGCTGGGACTGACAGGAGCCCGACAATGAGGCTCTAATCCACCACACTCTGGCTCCCAGCAGTTTACTGCGTGGCTTCTAACAACTCTGCCTTGGTGAACCTCAGTTTTCTCATCTCTAAAATGGGAATAATGTTAACCAGCCTCAATGGACTGTGGTGAGGATCAAGTGCCAGGCAAGTGGCTAGCATGTAGTTGGAACTCAATGAGTTGAGTCCCTTGTCCCCAGCTGTGACAGGTGGCCACACTCTCTCCTGACTCCTGAGGCTGAGACAGGGAACAGGAGGCTCCAGGAAAGCCCAGAGCAGATGTGACCCCCTAGCCAGGCTGCTTCTCAGTGTCTTCTGATCTTGTCCCATGCCCAGTGGCAGGGAGGACCCTCAGAGAGGAGGGCATGGGCAGTGAGAGTGTGGGGGAGGCCAGGAGAGGGGAGAAGCCCTGGAAGGGAAAGAAGAAAAAAGGCAGGAAGAAAAAGAAAATGCGGAAGAGGGAGGGGAAGGGGAAGAAGAAAAGATGCTGGGGAAGTGGAAAAGATGTCAGAGAAAGGAGAAGGGGAGGGAGACAGGTGGGAGAAATGGGGGAAAGGGAGGGAGGAGAATGAGCAGGAGGCACCTGATGCTCAGCGTCAGGAGGAGGAAGGCCGCCCAGCCCAGCCACCAGGCCAGGCATGAGGGAGGGGAGGGGGAGCTGGAGGTAGGGCTGGGCAGGCTGGCCTGACCCCTGCTTAACAACCCCCGCCCCTCCACCTGCTGCCACAGTGGGGTCCTCTCAACCTACCATTTTGTCCACTGGGAACAATAGTGAGCTGTCAGGAGCTGTGTCATCAGCTGCCTCCCCCAGAGGAGACGAAGGCAGTGTCTCCCTATCCTGGACCTCAGGGCCAGCTGCCAGCCCAGTGTGGGAGGGCCCAGCAGCTGGGCTGCCCTTGATCTTGGCTCCTCCCTCTTGGTGCCCCTATCCCTCCCTGTAAGTCTGCCAAGCCCCTCTCCCCAAGAGGTTCCCTCCACTGGGCTCCTGTTTGCCAAAAATGAGAGAGGGGGCAGGCAGGGGAGGAGTCGTGCAGACAGAACTAGGGTATCAGGACACGTGTGTTTTGGTCATTGTCATTATGGCAGAGATGGCCAGCTGTCCCTCACTATCTGTCCTCCCCTTCTTCCTGATGAATTGCCACCTTTAATTTTGGGCTGGCTACATACTATCCCGGTGGCTCAGATGGCAAAGAGTCTGCCTGCAATGCAGGACACCTGGGTTCTATCTCCGGGGGAAGAAAACAGCTACCCACTCCAGTATTCTTGCCTGGAAAATCCCATGGACAGAGGAGCCTGGCAGGACACAGTCCATGAGGTCACAAAGAGAGTTGGACAGGACTGAGCAACTATCACTTTCACTTTTTTCCTAACTTGTGATATGACATTGGGCAAGTCACTTTCTGCCTCTGGGTCTCAGTTGATCTATTTGAACGAGAGTCTTGCACTATAAAGAACTGATGTTAGAGACTACCAGGAGATTCTAGAAAATAGAACAGTCACCAAGAGCTGAATGTCCATCAGGACTGGAGAGGGTAAAGCAAGGAAGTGCTTCATTAGGGCCTCCAGGCCTTAGCTGATCAGGCCCTGCCCACCCCTTCCACCTCATCTCCTGTGACCCTCCCCCTTACTGCCTCCACCCCAGCTACACTGGCCTCCTTTCCAGGACTTCAAGCTTGCATCCACCTCAGCACCTTTGCACGTGCTGTTCCCTCTGTCTAGAATGCTCTTCCCTGCAGATCTTTATTCAGGCCTCTGTTCATTATCATCTGCTCAGAGAGGTCCATTCCAATTCCCCCACCTAACGTTGTTGTTTCCCTCCCTAGCACAACAAAGTTTAAAGTCCTTATAGCACTGACCAATGCCTAAAATATTCTTGCTCATTATTTGCTTCTTGTTTCTGACTTTGTCCAGCAAATGTGAACTCGTGAGAGCAAGCACCCACCACATTAACTGCTAGATCATCAGATCACCAGGACTTGAAATAAGGTCTGGCATACATTAAGTGTGCAATAAAAACTCAAAGACTACATATAGGTAAGCTTAGAAGGACAAGAAGGGACTTGGCACTGATCAAGAACCTACTATGGGCCAGGCGCTGTGCTGGATGCTTCCCGTGAATCATCTCATTCACTTGCCTTCACACTCTCAGATAGGACTTGCTAGTCCCATTTTTCAGATCTGCAAACTGAGGTTCTGAGATGATGGTGATTCACTCTCAGGTCCCAGAGCTCTACACACAAGGGCTGGGGTTTGAGCCCAGGTTTCCTGGATCGAGCTCAGTAGGTTTTCATGATTCTGGCCTGGCCACATGCTCTGGGACACACAGAGATCCTCAGAAGTCCCTAATGCTCCCCGCTCCACCCCATCCTCTGACCCCACTTGCTAAGTATCTTCTCTTCACCTCCCAGGCAGCCGCTTCACTGGCTTTGATTTTTCAGCATCTTTTCTGTTATCTTCCAAGGAGCCTGTGCTCTAAGCCTGTGGCATCACAGAGGCACTGGATTCCACAGAGATGCTTCTTCCCACTCTGAAATGTGAGGACTGGTTCCTTCAAGAGGGGAAAAACACACCACCTGCCGGCTCCGCCTCAGGAACTCCTGTCTGACCTTCATTGTCAACCCTGACGCAGAGGAAGCCGTGCGGCCTTGCTCTCATCTCCTCTGCCCTTTAAGCCTCAGTTTTCTCATCTGGAAAATGGGGATAACGGTGATACCCATCTGGCAATGTGGTTGAGGAGTAAATGGGATGATGGTAGAGCAAGGGGGTTTGGTTTTAAGGTTTAAATCAAGGACCTTTCCTGCATCTAAATAAAAACATCTGACCTCCAACCTGTGGGCAACCCCCATACTCCTGACTATGGCTTCCTGGTATTGTAACACATCAACAGCTCACAAGTTTAAATAATCCCTTCTATCCTGAGTCCTCTCCCTTCCTGGTTATGTGACTTTAAACAGCTCCCTTCCCCTAGCTGAGCCTCAGTTTCCTTGTATGTAAACTGAAGGAATTGGACTAGATTCCATTTCAGCTCTAAAATTCTAAGGCTTTTTTATCAAAGAAAAGTATGAGTGATAATAGCTATCATTTAGTGAACACTTATCATTTGCCAGGGAAAACTGTCAGTCCTTTTACCTATATTGTCTAATTTTGTCTTCACAATAACCCTGAGGAAGGCATTATTATTATTCCCATTTAACAGCTGAGGAAACTGAGGCTCAAGAAAGATAGAAATCACCCAAGATCCCACAAGGGTGGTGGGACTCTAACTCAGGTGTCTGTCTGAAAGTTTGAACCATTTTACTCCACTGTGTGCACAAGATTTGAATTTTACTTTCACCTCCATTTCACAACCAGGGCTTTCCTGCTTTGTTTGCTTTTGAGGACAGGGCTGTCAGGAGGTTGCCAGGGTTTGGGACAACCTGTAGATGAGACAAGCGGTTCGCAGAGAGTGTGGAGCTGACTGGCTGGCAAGTGGGACCAGAGCTTGACTCCCAGTCTCTTTATTAGTCCAGGTCTCTGGATGATACATCCAAGTCTGGAGGTGCCTGCAGTGGTGGTAGGGGATGGGGAAGGGACAGATATGATAGTTCCCCAAGGAATTCTGAAAACAGGGGAAAGAGCTGCATAGGCAACGTCACGTCATTTGCAAAGGTGCCAGGGAAATGTCAGAACAAAATGTGCTGGCTGAGATCTGGAGATGAGAAATCCATTCCTGGCTTCCCTGAAGCAAATCCCTCCACTTCCCAACATCCATCTCAGGCAGAGGAATTAGTCATTTGGCAGTTCTCTTCAGCACCATGGACAGCACCCCAGATCCGCCTTCACATACCCACCAGGCCTTGGAGTGCCAGGCACGGTGACTGGCACCATGGCCAACGGAAAGGACAGTCTCGCTCCCACATCCATGGGAGCCTACCACCGGGTTCCAGGGAGAAGACTCACATCAGGGAAAACCCATTCACACAGTGCTGGGTGTTCGCTCGTGCGGCAAAGGACCCTCCCAGCCCATGTCGCACGTAACTTCCATTCATGCGTTTGGCTGTTATTGAACAGCTGCTGTGTGCCTGGCCGGCACCAGATACCGAGGAGGAAGATTAAAAATGAATAAAGACGGTGCTTGTCCTTGAAAAGCTTGGGGCTAGTGGCAGAGACTAGAAAGCAGTGATTATAAGACAGATAAGCAAATTGCGTGCAAACAGCTCACGCTGAGTACTTGTGATATGCTAGGCATGGCACCGGGAGCTTGATACATAGTGATGAGAATGAGCTAACTGCTGTTCTTAGTCCCATTGTACAGGTGGGGAACCAGGTCAGGGGACTTGTCCAAGGTCATAAGGTGATGAAGAGGCAGAGCTGGGATTTGCATCCAGGAGGGTCAGGCTCCAGACTCTGTGATTTAAACCACTACCACAGTCTATGAGGTAGTGGCAGGCGGGAGCATTTGTTAAGCTTAGAAGGAGGCAGTGAAGGATTTCTGGATGAGATGACCCCTGGGCTGAATTCTCCCAGCTGAGGGGAAGTGAGGAAACAGAAGAGGGAGTAACACATGTGAAGCCAGAGAAACATAGCATCCTGTGCTGGTTCCTTGTGGATACAGCAAAATAGGGTGGGAGCAGGAAGGTGTTGGAAGGAGAGGTTGGACGGGTCCCAAAAGCTGAGACCTTGGGGGGTGTTGTACAGTAAGTTCTCTGCATATGAGCCTTCAAGCTGTGAACTTTCAAAGATGTGAACATGTGTTTGCATGCTCGATCACGTAAGTTAGTTCACGTGTCTGGTGTACATTGTTACATGTGTGTGTCTTCTACAATTGATTGTGCTTTTGTGTGATTTGCTGTATAGTACGTATAGGGCACAGCAGTATAGTGTCTTTATTTCAAGCCCAGGATACGCAGAAGCAAGTATAAAAGCAACAACATATAGCCAGTTGTGTTAGTTGTACACCTAGGATAACTTTGTTGGACTTAAATAAATTGAACTTAGGAACGTGCTCTCGTAATGGAACTCGTTTGTGTATCGGGGACTTACTGCATTAAGTTAGAGTGTTGGGCTTTAACCTAAACTCTGCAGAGACAGCTAAAGGTTTCCAGGAGTGAAGACAGTTGATCAGATTTGTCCTCTGGAAAATGGCTGGAGGTGTATTGGGGGGATGGACTGGTCAGGGACCATGGGTAAGTGGGAGGTCCAGCCAGGGGGCTGCTGCAGAAGACCATGTTTTCTGCAAGGGGAGGCTGGGGTGGGGGAATGGAGTGGATGGTGTGACCACACGAGCCCTTGAGGAGGACGTGGTGAAGATCACAGGCTCTGGCCCCACATCTCTTGGGTTTATAACCAAGGCCAGGAGTGAGGAAGAAGCTGCTGCAGATGGCCTACCTTCAAGTTCATGTGTTTTACTCATAAGTCCTTGCTTGGGGCCCACTTACTCTTAACTCACATACCATTCTGACAGAGTCAAGGGCCTGATTCCTAAACCTACAGCAAGTTAGAAATAGAAAATTTTCCAAGAACAGGTACACTGAGAGCAGTGAAGAATGATAACTGACATGAAGAGGCAAACCTAAAAAAAAAAATCGCAATAAAGATGCGTCATTTGGTAGATTTCAAAAACAACAATACAAGTTATGTTAAAGGGTACTCTGTTTAATAATGTAGGGAAATAGATTATATTAAAAAAAAAAACATTTTCATCCAAAGGCTAAAATGAAATTTGAAAGTTTGATTAAAGGAGCAAACCCTTAGCTGTATAGATCGGCCACTTGCTCCCAGGATCCGGGAAACTGAGACCTTTGTGAGCTTTGCATATTCAGAGTGCCTTTCAGAAACCTCTCCTGTCCATCAGCTCACCCGATCCTCACACCCACTCCACGAGGAGATAGGCAGAGAGGCCAGCCCCATGTCGCAGATGGAGAAACTCATGCTCCTCTGTCTTTTCACCACCTGTCCAAACAGGTCTTCGTCTTTGGGGGTCACACTTGGAGCCCAGCTATCTGGACTGGTAGCCCAAAACTCTCAGTCAATGAGCCTCATCTGCCTTCCTTTTCCTCCCCCACCTTCCAGGATAGTCCACAACCCCCTGTCCCCGCACCGATACTCCCACAAATACTCCACACCTGCTGCCGCCGATTAGCTGGTGCGATGCCCTGAGAAGCAGCCCTCTCCTCCCATACATCTCTCTGCGGCAACATCAACATCACGGGTTCATTTGCATACCCATCAGCCAATCAGCTCTCACTTCTCTAGCAGGCAATCCATCTCTGTCAGTCCCGCTCCCTCACCGGGACTGATCTCAGGACAACAATAAACCTGGCCCTTGAAGTGTGAGGGCTGCATTGTGAGCTCTGCATGTATTCCCTCACTGAATGTGCACGGCTGGCTGACCTCGAGACTGCTCTTATTCCCATTTCTCAGATGAAGAAACTTTCAAAGTTTGAGAATGTGGCCAAGTTCATGCAGATGATAAGCGGTAGAGAAGGAGTTTGAACCCAAGACTGTCTGACTCTAAATGCTGGGCTCTCCACAGCTCTAGGGTCTCCACCAGCGGTACAAGTGAGCATTCTCTGGGGCTTGGGTGGGAACCCCCACGACTTCAGTCTGGGAAGGCAGCCTCTCCAGACCCCATTCCACAGCATCCCGCAGATTCTTGCTGGCGGGGAGAAGCCCCTGATGCGTCCGCTCCATCAGAGGAGGACACTGGAGAACTTCCAGCCCAGGGAGAAGGCCAGGTGGTATGACCAGGTCCTTAAACCTGGGAGGATCCTGTACAGCCTCCGGGGAGCCCTGAGCTGGGGGCTCAAGGCAGGGCTGAGCCAAGGTCTTGTTGCCAAGGTGCTGGGTGACCGGGGCCATTGTGTGATGAGCGGGCCCTGAGGGCTCCTTCTGACCTGCCTTCTGCGAGGTTGACTTTCCAGGGGCAAGAATGGCAAATGCCAGCTGGACACAGATGACACAAGCTGAGCCTCTCAGCATTTCCCCTCACCTGGCATAGGGCAAAGCAACCCAGCAGGGGCCCAGGCACACCCCTGCCCTCTACCATCCAGCCACCCTCAGGAGGAGGGATAAAGGACCAAGAACCTCCGGGGTGAGACCCCCTCTCACTGAGTCGCTGCACAGGGGACACCTGAGATAACCTATTCAGTAACAATGCAGTCAGGGAAGCCTTCCTGGAGGTAGTGGCCATTGGGGTGGGTTTCTTAAGCTGGTTGACCGGATGGGTGACTGGAGGGGAGACCATGCTGGGTAAAGGGAATAACAAACAGACAAGAGTTTACCTTGTAGAAGGAAAGACCACTCCTTGAGGTCAAGTAGGCAGATGACTTTAGAATGTTTGACAGGGTAACCCCTTGTAGCTCAGTTGGTAGAGAATCTGTTTGCGATGCAGGAGACCCAGGTTCGATTCCTGAGTCAGGAAGATCCCCTGCAGAAGGAAATGGCAACCCGCTCCAGTTCATGACCACTTCATGGTCAGAGAAGCCTGGCGTGGCACAGTCCACGGGGTCGCAAGAGTCGGACACGACTTAGCGACTAAACCACCACTACCAGCACAGCCTAGGCTGCTTTGCTCCAGCCCAGGGCTCTGGGGCCCTAGGGGGCATTTCTACCCTCCTGTTGGTTTTGGTGCCAATGGACTGGGGCTGGGTTAGGGTCACCTCTGCCGTGTCTGCTGGTCAAGGCCCAAGATCACCACCAGCGACTTCTCTGCTCCCGACTCCCACTCCCAAAGCTCAGAAACCCTGACTCGCGAGGCCCAAGGCCGCCAGCTCCTTAGAGGCCAGCTGATTCTGGTCTTTTGCCTCCATCTGGTGGTAAATCTGTGAAATGACAACAGGTGGCCCTTAAGAGGCTGTTGGGGTGGAGGGGGCAGTCTCTTCTTAAGGGCCACCTGTTGTCAGGCAGAAGAGGAAACATTTGAGGCAGAGGAAGAGGAGGAAAAGGAGAGGAGGGGTGAGAACAGGAAGAAGTAACTGTTTTATAGCCTGTATGGATCACCACGCACTTTGGTGAGAGGCAGGCTAATCTTGGTCCCAACCTATAGCAGCTATGCACAGACCCTCCCTGGGCCTCAGTTTACTAATCTGTAAAATGGGTGTAAATAACCCCACCCTTATAGTGTCACCTTTGGTGATGCTTTGACTGAGGAGCTTGCAGGGGCCAGGGGGCCGGAAATGATCTCTATAATGGTGGTTGTTATGCAGTTTTGAAAAGTCATTTGTTGTTGTTCAGTTGTTCAGTGGTATCCAACTCTTTGCAACCCCATGGACTGCAGCACGCCAGGCTTCCCTATCCTTCACCACCTCCCAGAGCTTGCTCAAACTTATGTCCTTTGAGTCGGCAATGCCATCCAACTATCTTGTCCTCTGTCATCCCCTTCTCTTTCTCATAGAGCTGTACATGTAAGGCAGGTTCACTTTAGATAAGTTGTATTTCAATAAAGATACAATATAAACAACAACAACAACATCAATCTTACAGGATTTTGGTGAGGACTAAGTGAGATCACGTAGGAAAGGGACTAAGCCTGGAATCTGGCACACAGTAGGGAGGCAATGAAGGTCAGCGCTATTGTCACCAAAGACTTTCAAGCATAGCTATGTTCCAGTTTTATCGCAGTCCTATAAGTTGACTTACATGTTATAGCTGGGGGATTGAGGCTTGGTGAAAAAGTGCTCCAGATTGTCTAATTCCATTTCCTAGATTTTTTTCTACTGGGCCTTGCTCTCAAGCCAGCTTGGGCCGCACAAGGCCCAGGTCATCATAGTTATCTGGGCAGATCCAAGGGCCATTATGCCCAGCAATGCATCAGGTTAAGGTACTGACTGCAGGTACTGACTTCCCAGAAGACCTGGATCTTCTGGGTCTCAAGGCAGCAGAGGGGCCCCTTTCAACAGAGTGGATGAGAAAGGGTCAAGCAGTCCAATGAAGGAACGAGGGAGGAGGGAAGGAACGGGGGTGGGGGGTGGTGCAGGGAGTGGGGAGTGGGAGTATGATGGAGGGGAGAGAACCAGAGCAGATCTGGGTCTAAATCCAGGCTCTGCTGAGTGATGGGAGATGAGTCGCTTCTCATCCATGGGGATCAGTTTCCTCCTCTGTAAAAAGGGCATAAGAATACAGGCCCTTCCTGGTGCTTGGGATTATTGTGAGAGCAAAGTGACACGGTGGGGCAAAGACACTTCGGTCCTCCCACTGATTTGCCGGCGGGGCAAGAATCTTCCCATTTTGCAGACGAAGAAACTGAGGCTTAGATGCTACAGACCCTACCCAGCTCCCAGCTTAGACCTCAGCTCCAAGGTGAGCCATGGCGTAAACACAGCCCAGAAAAGTGGAGCGAAGTCCTGGGACTGTGGGGCCCTACGGCCAGTCCCGAAACCTCAGTGCTGCCGATTAAATGGGACATTGTACGGCCGAAAGAATGGGTGGGCGGGGCGCCCAGGAACACGTGATGGCCCTTTGATTAATTCAGATCAGGGCAACAGCCTTGGCCTCCGCAGCTGCAGGTGACCCTGCTGCCCTTTCTCCTAGCGGTGGTGACACCAGAGCCCTTGGAGGAAACTGGGCTTCCTGGTCCCGGAACGGCCTGTCCCCTCAGTCCCGGGTGTCCCTGGCCTGCCATCTGGTGGCCACAGGAAGAATTGCCGGGCCGAGGCTTCAGTCTGGTCTTGCCTCCCTCTCCCTCAGGGCTGTGCCAGCCTGTGCTTGCAGGGAGGACGGAGCTCTGACTCTCCTCAGAAGCCCTCCGCTCTGGTGGGCAGCATCTCTGAGTGCCTGTCGCTGCGCCCCCAGATTACAGAGTAAACGGGGCAGAGGTCTCTTCTCGGGTCAGCATCGGGCATCTCAGACCACCAGGTCAGGTTGGCTCTCGGTGGAACATTCTATCACAATTTCCTTTGGTCAACACAGAGCCCACAGCACTCACAGGCTCCTAGTCCACTAACTCAGGTGTCAGGAAACCACCCATTTCACGTTTTATTCCAAAGTTCCATATGAGTTTCTCCTCCTCCTGGGCTTGGTGGTGGTTTAGCCTCTCAGTCGTATCTGACTCTGCGACCTTATGGACTGTGGTCTCCCAGGCTCCTCTGTCCATGGGGTTTCCCAGGCAAGAATGCTGGAGTGGTTTGCCATTTCTTTCTCCAGGGGATCTTGCCAACTCAGGGACTGAACCTGGGTCTCCTGCATGCATTGCAGGCAAGTTCTTTACCGACCAAGCCATCAGGGAAGTCTTACCCATGGTTGAATATTCCCACCTAGGATCACACAGAACAGAGGTTTCTGTAGCCCCAAAGATGGGGACAGGGTCTCTGGGGGTTATCACAGGTCCCAGTGCGCCTGGTCCATGAAGGCAGGGGGCCCTGCACTCCTGTGACTACCTGGGTTCAGGAGTGTCTGCCCAGGTTGGCAGTCCCAGCTTGGAGTCCACCTCCTCTGGGTGAAGTCATTCCCTTGGGAGACCCTGGCATCTCTTGGGGGTACTTCAGGGTACAGGGCACCCTTCCAGCTCCTCTCTTGTCCTGCCACCTCTGCCCCTTAGCAGGCCAGGGGCAAATTAACTCTTTGCTTTTAGCTCCTGTCACTATACACCTGACTCAGTTAGTATTGCTGCATTACAAACCAGCCCCAAACTGAGTCATCAGACAGCCATCTAATTATGACCAAGGATTTGGACAGGGCATGGTGGAGGCAGTTGCATCTGCTTCATGACACCTGGGGTTTCTGTTGGAAGACTTGAAGGCTGGGAATGACTTGATGGCAGACGCGGGAATCAGCAGAGATGTCTTCACCCACCAATCTAGTGGCCAGCACTGGCTGTCAGCTGGAACTCTAGGGTGTACTCTCTATGAGGCCTCTCTGCATGTGTTAGTTTGGGCTTTCCCATAATGTGGTGGCTGGATTCCAAGAGTGAGCATCCCAAGGGACCAAGGCAGACATACACGGCATTGTTCAGATATAACCTTGGAAGCTACATGGCCATCCTTTTTCTTATTCTACTGGTGGAGGCAGTTGCAAAGTCTGCCCAGGTCACAGGCCCCACCCCTTGACTGAAGTGGTGTTGGGGTCACCCGGTAAGAAGATCATGTGGATGGGAGATTCTGATGTGACTGTCTTTAGAAAGTCCATCTGCCACGTCACCTCACCCAGAGCTGACACTTTTAGAGAAAAACCACTGGTCTGTGTTTTCCACTGCTGTTCAGTCGCTAAGTCATGTTCAACTCTTTGCAACTGCATGGCCTGCAGCACGCCAGGCCTCCCTGTCCTTCACTGTCTCCCAGAGTTTGCTCAAACTCATGTCCATTGAGTCGGTGATGCCATCCAACCATCTCATCCTCTGTCATCCCCTTCTCCTCCTGCCTTCAATCTTTCCCAGCATCAGGGTCTTTTCCAATGAATCAGCTCTTTGCATCAGGTGGCCAAAGTATTGGAGTTTCAGCTTCAGCATCAGTCCTTCCAATGAATATTCAAGGTTGGTTTTCCTTTAGGATGGACTGGTTTGATCTCCTTCCTGTCCAAGGGACTCTCAAGAATCTTCTCCAGCACCACAGTTCAAAAGCATCGATTCTTTGGCACTCAGCCATCTTTATGGTCCAACTCTCATATCCAGACATGACTATTGGAAAAACCATAGCTTTGATTATATGCAACACTAAACTGCCAGAAGCAAGGCAGCTCAGCGCTGGGCTACCTGCTGCTCCTGCGGAGGGGAACAGGAGATAGAGTTCCAAGTGGATGACTGCAAGCAGGGGAGCCTGTCCGGAGCAGACTGCAGGCTCTGGGAATGAGGTCCTAGAGAGGAGAAATGGAGACGGTCAGTAGAAGTCAAAATCCAGAACTCTTTCTGTCTCAGGGAGGAAATCAGAGTTGCCGAGTGTGACTGGTCGGTGGGTGGGCCACACCTGGGCTTGTTGTTTAGGTGGGCACAGCTGGCAGAAGGTAGTCAGCCATGGGCGTCCACCTGGGAAAGGCCTGGGAACCTCAGCTAAGCAGTAACACATACACATATGCTCCAGATTAGAAGTGCGGTGCTCCATCAGGCCTGCACTGGGGCCACCGTGTTTATCTGGACGTCTCAGCAAATGATGGAACTCAGAGGCCCGCACTGCTGAGATGGCTAGGCACAAGCTCATGGGTTGACGCTGGTCTCCACCATCTGTGTGACCTTGGATGAATGACATCTCCAAACCCCACTTTCTCATCTGCTACATGGGGACAATTCTAAGTCACAGAGCCATGGGCTATTTTAGGGCAAGTTCTAAATCAGTAAGGCAAAAAAGCAAGTACAGGCAAAACCATCCTTGAAAACCTCTTAGTTTCCTCCCCACCCCACCCCACCAACATGTATCCAGGGCTTCCCCAGTAGCTCAGCTGGTAAAGAATTTGCATGGCTTTGCATCTACAACCGTGTGGAGGGACTCTAAAGAAAACTAAGTTTGAAGAACTGATGAGCTGGAACAGGGAGGGCAAAGGGGAAGCTGGGAACAGATGGCTCAGCTGTCACACCGTCTGCTTTTAAGAAAACGTCAAGCCCCTAACTGGGAGCTGAGTGGCGGACCTGGCTGGGCGGGGGCAGAATGCTACCTGTCAGGCTCGCTGACCCACTTCTGTTTTCATATTAATCCTCAGTAACCTGAATATGCGTCAGTGGACCTGTGTGCTCTTGTGGACACAAAGCTAGGGAATACACATGAACGCTCACAGCACTGCTCTTGGTACATAGTAAGTGCTCAATAAATGTGGGCTGGATTTGAGTCTTGATCTTGCTGCATCAGATCCATATACGAGGATTGTCTGCAGCCAGGACAGCTGTCCAAGTTGTTAGAACATCAAAATATGTCCCTACCAGCTGGGGAGCAGCTGCTGTCCCAGCCCCCCACCCCACAACCCCCGCCGAGTGCTCCCCACTGCCCCAGTTGACCTGGTCTCTCTAGCCTGGGATTCCCAAATCCCCACCCGATCCAGCACCTTGAGGAGTGACCCTGGTCCAGGACCCTGCTCAGGTATGAGGCTGGAGTCTGTTCTGTTGGTTGGCCCCATGAGCTTCTAGAGTTAAATGTTCCAGGGGTCACCCTGCCCACAGCCCCGTGAAAAGCTCTTAGGAGGAGTCAGTAGTGTTTGCTGCACCTCGCAGCTGGCCTGTCCTGTAGAGGCCCTGAGGATCCCTCACTCCGCCTGGGTTCTGGCTCCTGCCCTTGGGTAGGGTTCATCCAGGGAGCCGAGCAGGAGCTAAGCTGGAGCTGAGCCAGTGCCCACCAGCTCAGCTGTCTTTGAAGACCTAGAGCCCAGATCCTCTCGGGCCCGCCCTGCAGCTGTGTGGAGACCCAGGCCCAGCGCGCCTCAGACTGTGGGTCCCCGGGCCTCGTCTCCCAGAATGTCCGCTCATGCAAGAATGAACAAGTTTGCCCAGCAGCCCAGGCAGCCAGCCCAAAGCAGCTGACACAAGTGCGAAATTTCTTCGAAGACTCGGGTCTTCTTTCAAAATCACAGATTCTGCATTCTGCTCCACGATGCTTCCATTTTTGTGTAAATCTAAAAATAGAGCTTCCACCGAACAAAACTGACTCTCCAGGAAGATGACAGGCTCATCCTGTGACTCTGTGGACACCCAGCTCACTGCCATGGGCCTCTGGGCGCTCAAGGCTGGAAATTTGAAAAGGTCGCCCCCCCCCCACCCCCGCATGCCTCAGGTAGACTAAATCTCTGACTTTTCACCTCTGTAAAAAGGAGTACACAGACACCCTTTCTGGGCCACTTCCCATTTCGGCCTTTCTGAAACTGTGGTTAACCCTGACCAGTACCCTATGGCCATCAGGAGAGACTGTCCTTTTCTGCTTCAGATAGACAGAGGCTGGGCAGTGCCAGGGCCCTGGTGCCCACCCCACTTGGGGGTGAGAGCAGTACAGCCAGGGAGGGGGAAGCCCAGAGACCAAGCATTTACCTTCCTGGATCCAACAGCTCCTTGGCCATCCCAGGGTGCTCTGCTTAGTCACTTCAGTCATGTCCGACTCTTTGCGACTCCATGGACTGTAGCCCGCCAGGCTCCTCTGTCCATTGGGATTCTCCAGGCAAGAATACTGGAGTGGGTTGCCATGCCCTCCTCCAGGGGACCTTCCCAACTCAAGGATCGAACCCAGGGATGGAACCCAGGCGTCCCACATTGCCCTGGCCATCCCAGGGTGGTGCCCATAAGTTCTTCTTGTTTTACCTAAGCTAGTATGAGCTAAGCTTAATCACTTGCAGAGTCCTGTCAGTCAACCTTCCCTAGAGAGGAGACCACTCAGGGGGGCCTTTTTCCCTTTCCTCAAATACTTGGAGGCCTTCATGGGGAGGGAACATGGGCCAGAACTGGGATTGAGACATGGGAGATGGAATGAGGCAGATGAAGGATGGAAGAAGGAAGTGCTTTCTGAGTCAGATCCTTCCAGAGACAGCAGGACCTGCTTCCACAGAGACTGAGCTGAAGACCCCCTGGTAGGGAAGGGTGGAGCAATCCAGGCCTGAGATGGGGACGGTTGGACTACTAGCCTATGAAGTTGCTTCCTTTTCTGAGTCTCTGATTCTATGCTACTCTCTAAGCCCTGTCCAAGGATGTCACCTCCCTGCTGCAGCGACCAGGCATGCTCAAAGTCACCTCTCAGCTGGAAGCATGGGGCGGGGGGTGGACAGGTGGGTGCTCAGGGCCTGTGAGCCTGTTCTCAGCCCAGGTGTGGTAACTGGCTGTCCACAGGTCAGGCTTCTAGAACAGGAAAACTCAATGACCCAAAGTGGCGCCTGTCTGAATCTCTCCATTACTGTGGTGGGTTATGCCCTTTGCCTGCAAACATCCCCGAGGGGCAGGGCAGACGATCTTGGCGAGGCTGAGGTTAGCCTGAAGAATTTCCTGGCCCTTATTCTAGGGGCAGCTTCTTCCCCAGGAAAGATGAGCACTTCGGAGAGGAGACCAGAGCCATGAAGTGGAGCCGAGTGTCGGACCTAGAAAAGTAGAGGCCTGAGTGAGACGGAGGTGCTGACATCCCCTCCTCTCCTGCCAACTCTGAGTGGAATCACCAAAAAAGGTACATTGTGCGGGGCGGGGGTGGGGGGGATGGGAGGGGGAGGGCGGAGGGGTGGGGCAGGGGAAGGGCGGTGAGGACCGCAGGAGGATTAGAAAGGAAAAGAGGTTCACACTCTGCATTTTGAGGAGTTTCTACACGCCATGCTGTGCTTAGTCGCTCAGTCATGTCCGATTCTTTGCGACCCCATGGACTGTAGCCCACCAGGCTCCTCTGTCCATGGGATTCTCCAGGCAAGAAAATTGGAGTGGGTTGCCATGCGCTTCTCTACTACACACTGCAGACGAGGGCAGTTTGGAAAAAGTCTCTGAACGCTAGGCGCCCCCTGACCCCAAGCATCTGGTGGGCTGGTGCTGCCAAGGGGCTCTTCCCTGAACTGTGGGTGGAAGCACCCAGGCATAGCACAGGCCACGCTGCTCTGGCCGCCCGGACACAACGACCTCACCGGCTGGTAGACAGAGGCCCGGTCAAGTGTCCCAGACCCGCAATGCACCGGCCGCGCACCTAGCCCAGCGCACTGCATGAATCCGCGGGCGCCTTCAGGCCGAGTCACCGGCCGGTTTGCAGAGGTGTTACTTCGGTTCTCCAGCAGAGGGCAGTAGTGTGCTCCAAGGAAGAGGCGCCCTTTTCCGAAGAGCACGGAAACCATTATGTTCTTTAGGCAGCAGGAATCTTGAAATGACAATCCTCCAGACCCAAACCTGAGAGTCAGATTCCTTTTTCTGTTTACAGAACTCTAATTTTAATCAAAGCAATACTTCACTTTTTAAAAATGTGAAATTGGTCTCTAAGACTCAACAAAAGCCAGCAGCCTCCTGTTCTCATCCACACCCCACCTTCAACCACTTCAAATGCTTTCGGCGTTTCTTCTGTTAATCTCCAGATTTCTAAAGAACCGGTTCTTGATTTCCTAGTTTTACACATCATCTTCGACTGCTATGATGGAAGATGAGATTTATCTTTCTTAATCTACCCCAAGTTCTCCCCTTTCTCAAACATACACACACACACACATTCTCCTCTCTCCCAGCATGTTTGTCTCTCTGTTGTTATTCAGTCAGTAGGTCGTGTCCAACTCTTTGCCACACCACGGACTGCAGCCCGCCAGACCTCCCTGTCCTCCACTGTCTCCCGGAGTTTGCTTAAGCTCATGTCCATTGAGTCGGTGATGCCACCCAGCCATCTCATCCTCTGTTGTCCCCTTCGCCTGCCCTCAATCTTTCCCAGCATCAGGATCTTTTCCAGTGAGCTGGCTCTTCGCATCAGGTGTCCAAAGTATTGGAGTCTCAGCTTCAGCATCAGTCCTTCCATTGAATATTCAAGGTTAATTTCCTTTAGGATTGATGGGTTTGATCTCCTTACTGTCCACGGGACTGTCAAGAGTCTTCTCCAGAACCGCAGTTTGAAAGCATCAGTTCTTTGGCGCTCAGCCTTCTTTATGGTCCAACTCTCACATCCATACATGATTCTAGAAAAAACATAGCTTTGACTATACTGACCTTTGTCAGTAAAGTAATGTCTCTGCTTTTTAATGCACTGTCTAGGTTTGTCATAGCTTTCCTTCTAAGGAGCAAGCGTCTTAATTTCATGGATGCACTCACCATCCATGTGATTTTGGAGCCCTAGAAAATAAAATCTGCTATTGTTTCCACTTTTTCCTCATCTATTTGCCATGAAGTGATGGGACTGGATGCCATGATCTTAGTTTTTTGAATGGTGAGTTTTAAGCCAACTTTTTCATTTTCTTCTTTCACCCTCAAGAGGCTCTTTAGTTCCTCTTCACTTTCTGCCATAAGGGTGGTGTCATCTGCATATCTGAGGTTATTGATATTTCTCCCTGCAATCTTGATTCAGGCTTGTGCTTCATCCAGCCCAGCATTTCTCATGACGTACTCTGCATATCAGTTAAATAAGCAGGGTGACACTATACAGTCTTGTCTACTCCTTTCCCAATTTTGAACCAGTCCATTTTTCCATGTCTGATTCTATCTGTTGTTTACTGACCTGCATATAGGTTTCTCAGGAGGCAGGTAAGGTAGTCTGGTATTTCCATCTCTTTAAGAATTTTCCACAGTTTGTCGTGATCCACACAGTCCAAGACTTTAGCATAGTCAATGAAGCAGATGTTTTTCTGGAATCCTCTTGCTTTTTCCTATGATCCAATGAATGATTTGTCTCTCCATATTTTGTTAAATCCATATTCTGGATATTCACATGCCTTCTTTGCCTATGATATCTCTGCCATCTCTGCACAGATGGAATGCCTTATTTACCATCATGATTTTCCACCCTATGTTTCTTCTGACCAAGATACTCATTTCATAGCAAAAGAGTGACAGTGGGCTTGGGCCCCTCACTGGGTACTCCATCATCCAGAAACTGGGAGCCTAACTGGTAAGTGGAAGGACCTTTAGAAGACTCAGGTAATGCTACTTGAGAGAGAACGTCCTGAAAGGTTGAGGTTCTGCCTTAACAGGAGGCAGAATGTGCTTTCACTCAGCAATCAATATAAGGTGTTTCCCCACCCCTGTCCACAGTAAGTGGGCCAGGAAACACTGAGGGGATGCGGCTTTTCCCACCATGGTACTTAATAACCGCTGCCAGAATTTCTGCTTCTTGTCCCCATGACTTTGAACTCTGATGATTTGGAAATCTTTGTTCCTAAGGGAGAAACTAAGGAGGAAGAAGCCCACTTCCTTAGGGATCAGAGACCCAGCCATGTGAGATGCTGTCAGCAGCCAGGCAGCACCCTCGGCCCAGAAGTCTCAGGGACAGCCATGCAGAGCCCTCCCCGGAGATGCCAGCCCTGGCCTTGCAGCAACCCTCCAAAGAGATCTGAGTCCCAGCCCTGGGCTCACCTCCTCCAAGAAGATCCCTTCCCCTCCTCCTCTACCCCGAGGCGGGTAGCTGTTTCCCCAAGGTACCATCTCTGTGATTCCTCAGAGTTTCTGCTCCGTCCTCCAGGACCTGTTTAACCAATTCTCTCTGTATTCCTCATTCTGTCATAAACGAGTGTGGTTTCTGTTTTCATGGCTGGATCCCAACTGATACAGCCATGAGTAAGTCAATATGGTAAGTCCAACTTTTAATGCTTGGGGGTTAAAAAGGAGACAAGTTATGCTCCAATTCTTATAAAAATGTTTCTTTTCTTTGCCAAATACTTATATACTTTGCCATGAACTTTACAAAATGTAAGTAGAATCTAGATGAAGAAAATTACAAAATGTAGTTTTGTAGTAAGCAACAGAAAATATAACCTGAACCAATGAAAAAACATATTATTATAGGAAGAAAGTATCAATATTATTGAGATATCAATAATAACCCATAGTAAGTAAGTGTTAGTCGCTCAGTCGTGTCCGACTCTTTGTGACCCCATGGGCTGCAGCCCACCAGGCTCCTCTGTCCATGGGATTTTCCAGGTGAGGATACTGGAATGGGTGGCCATTTCCTTCTCCAGGGGATCTTCCCAACCCAGAGATCAAACCTCGGTCTCCTGCACTGCAGGCAGATTCTTTACCAACTGAGCCCCATATAAATCTACAAATGTAATGAAATTCCAGTCAATATCCTATTGGGCCTTTTTTTTTTTTTTGAAGCACAACAAAGTAAGTCTAAAGTTTACCTGGAAGAATAAATCATCAGTGCTCAATAAAATATTCTGAAGAGGGGAAGCCTGCCTGCAAGTTATTAAAATGTTTTACAAAAACTCAGTCAATAAAATAGTGTGGTTTAGTTCTATATCCAGTAATGGTGAAATGGCTTTCATTGAATTAAACATTCCTTCAGGTAATAAATACTCTGAACAAAATATTTTAAAAATTATTTCATTAAAGAGTGAAAAATAACAAATCCAGAATTGTAAATCCAGGAAAAAATATATCCTTTAAGCAAGGGAAATAGATAGGTCAAATAAATAAAAACTGGGAGAACTCGTGGCCAGCAGAGCTGCTTGCTCTACTAGAAATACCAAAAGAAGCTCTTCAGGCTAAAGGGAAATTATACTTAAAGGAAATATGTTTACAGGAAGGAATGGGCTCCCAAAATGGTAAATTGAAGAAAAAACATATTTTATTCTCTTAATTTATTTAAAAGGCATAAAACCACCAATAACAAGTGTATTTTAAAAATCAAATACTTTAAAAATAAGAACAATGAAAAATTGCAAGATATATACACTGAAAACTATAAATCATTGTTGAGAGAAATTAAATAAGACATAAAAATGGATAGACACTCCACATTTATTGATTGGAAGACTCAATACCATTTCTTTCTTAATACCAGTATCTCTCCTAACTGACAGATTCAGGGCCATTTCAATCAAAAGCCTAGAAGGATGTTGAAAATCTGATTCTAAAATACACAGAGGAATGCAGAGAAACCAGAATAGCCAACATGGTCTTGAAGAAGAACAAAACTGGGGGATTCATACAACTAGGTATTACAACTTAAATACAAAGCTACAGTGATTAAGAAGCCTGTATGACTTGGCACAAGGATAAACAAATAGAAGAATGAAGTAGGACAGAGTCAGCAACAGACCCACATTTATAAGGTCAATTGATTTTTGACAATGGGCCACTGCATTTCAGGGGATAAAGGCTGCCTTTAGAATAAGTGTTCTAATGTTCCTAAATCATTTGGCTATCCATATGGGTAAAAGTGAGCCTTGATACTTACCTCATATTGCACAAAATTAATTTGAAATGGATCATGGATCTAAGTGCGAAAGACAAAACAACAAGGCTTTTAGATGAAAACATGAAAGAATATATTTATGACCTTGGGATGGGCAAATTCTTAATGAGAATGTAACACATGAACCATAAAATAGACTTCATTGAAATTGAGAACTCTGTTCATTAAAAGACACCAGGAGAGTGAAAAAGCAACTCGCCACATATTGAAAGAAGTTATTCACAACAGAAATTTATCTGAAAAGTAAATAAAACAAAACCCCCCAAAACCAGTTAAACACTGGGCACAAAACTTAAGCACTTTACAAGACAGGCTCTCCAAATGGCCAGTAAACACATTAGAAGGTGCTCAACCTCATTATTCATCAGGAAAAAAACAATATAAAGCCACAAGGAGACATGACTACATATCTAAAATGAGTAAAAATAAAGCTTGATAATACTAAATGTTGCCAGTTATGTGGAACATTTGGGACTCTCTCATATATTGGTTTGGGGAAAGTAAATTGATATGATTAATTTAGAGAACTCTGAAAATTTTGCATCAAGTTAAACATATACTTACCCTATCATCAAGCAGTCTGAATCCTAGGTAACTATCCAAGAGATATTAGTTCGTGTCCATCAAAAAAGGCACAAAAACGTTTATAGCAGCTTTGTTCAAAATAGCCAAGAATTGGACAAAAGTTAAATGTCCATCAACAGTGAAATGGATCACTGGTATATTCATACACGTGAACATTGCACACCAATGCAAGGGGCAAACTTCTGTGTTTTCAACAATATGGGTGAATCTCCGATGTAATGATAATCCCAAGGAGTAGACGTCAGAATCCACATACTATAAAGTTCTGTTTGCATGCAGTTCAAACTGGCAAAACTCACTTGTGATAGAAGCTGAGCAGTGGTTGTCTCTGGGCCAGTGAATGCACCAAGGGGCCTTTGGGGCTGGAATTGTCCTGTTTCTTGGCTCAGGTGTTGGTTATATAGAGGGTACAATTTAGGAGCAAAAATAGGATTTGTGCAATTTTCTGTGTGTATGTTATACATCAGTGAAAAATTCAAAGATAGAATGCTACTAAGGAAAGTTACTTATAATGGGAGGGGGGAAATGAGCATACTCATTCTTTGTTGGTATAATTAAAAATCAATGCAAAGTTTTGGAGGGAAATTTAAGGAAAAATCTTAATAGTACATATGCTATTAATATTTGCTCATGAATTCTTCTCTAAATTATCCCTAAACCGGATAAATACACAAAGATGTCATCAAAATCATTACACCATTATTTACCATGGTAAAAAAAAGAATTATTAACACCTAAATTTCTCACAATATATTGAATACAATGCAGCTATTAAAAGTCCTATTAGGGGCAAAAAATTACTGACTTGTGAAAATGTTCATGGCATATTGCTCAATGAGAAGAGCATGCTCAAAATAATGCATGCAACATGATGCTATTTACAACAGTTAGAACGCTTTCAGCTGCAAATAAAAAACACTCACCTAAAACTTGTTCCAACGTTAAGGGCAATTTATTACCTCACGTTACAGGAGTCCAAAAATAAGGGTTGGCTAATTAAGTTGTTCAATAATGTTTCCAGGACCTGAGTTTCTTCCTGGGTGTTGATTTTTATTCCCAGTCTAGTCCCTTCTTGCTTGGTAAATGGTTGCGGTGGCTTCCAGAATTTCCCCCTCACAGAGCCAAGTCTAGGTGGAAAGAGGACCATCACCTCCCGTGGATCTCTTAGAACAGGAGAAGCATTTCCTCAAAGTCGTCTCTGCTGTATCTCTCTGGCCAAACTGTCCATGCCTAAACCAATCATGGGAGAGGGACAGGAGAATGAGCTCTCATCACTCAAAGAAAATTCTAATTTTTTAAAAATAATACTTTAAAAATGAAAATGACCTTGAGAATCATTCAACTACTCCCCTAGAACTTTGTAGATTGGAAAGATATGTTTCTAAAAAGTAGAATGACGGCTTAAGAAGCTACAGTCATTTCCTTTCTATTTCTATTTCCATTTTGTTCCATGATCCTCTCTCAATCTGCCCCTGGGCTATTCAAAATCTGGCTTCAAAATGATGCTCTAATGGGAAGAACTTCTAAGTACATTGAGGTCAATCTCTTACAGGAAACCCAGAAAGAGAGCAACTTACCAAGCTTGTTCAACTTACCAAGGTCATCCAGCTAACCATGGAGAAGCTCCTAAACACAGCAGTGAATGCTCTGGAAATCGCCTGATGGATACACAGCTCCAGTTCCTGAAGTCATCCAGGAGACAGCAAAGGCTGAGCAGGAGTTAGAGACACCAAAGGCTCAGCCATCTTACTGGGGAGAGAGGAGTAACAGCTGGTCTAGGGATGGGTCACCCACTCCCCCAAACCACCCCCAAATTAAAGGTAAATTTCTCTCTGTGGTATCATCTCTCTGCTGTACCTCTGACCTTGCCTTCTTCACTGGCTCCAGTCCCATGGGCTGGAAACATGCCCAGACTTCTCCTATCCTTAAACCAAAAACAAAACCTTTAACCCTGCCCTTTCTCTCCACTGCATTTTATCTAAATAGCTCAAAAGATTAATCTACATGTCTTTTGTTTTTCCTTCTAATTTCTCACATCTAATTTTCTCCTCAACTCATTCTTATTCTTGTCTTCCCTGGCATACCACTGAAACTTCTCTTGCCAAGGACAGTGACCTCCTATCACGAAATCTCAGGATCTCCTTAAGTTCTTATCTTACTGCATGTCTTTATTGCATTTAACTCTATTGGTTACTTTCTCTTTCTGAATGCTCTACTGTTTTGGTTCTCAGGATATCTTGTTCTATGTGTCCCTCATAACTTTCTGTCCACAACTTTTCTTTTCATGGGAAAGGAGATGGATAAAGATATATTCCTGGTGACATTGTTTGAACACCCAGAGCCTGCCATGCCTGAAGCCCACACTAGATTTTTTTCTTAGTTACACTAGCCAATGTGTTTTTCTTTTCCTCAAACTAGTTTTAGTTGGGGTTCTGAGGCTGGCCAATGGAGCGCAACACAGCAGTGAAATCTCCTCCTCTGATAACTCCTTTCCTTCTGCTACTGGTACCGGCAGCACTAACTATAGTACTAACTACATACACATTCTCGAAGAGCATATAGCAGAGGCTGGAAGTATAATTAACGAGGAGCCATCTAAGAACTGGCAACTTAGATGCTCCATACAAAGACACTGGCCTCAGCACACACCCCAATTCTAAGGTCTCATTTGGTGCAGGTAGTGCATTAAGTCAAATGGGTCTTTGCCACCTGAGCAGTCCCACAACCACCAAAACTAAGATGGGAATCCTCTATCTGCAATACTTTGCAAAAGTTCAATACATTGTTGGCTTTGATATTTCTCAAATCATCTTTGAATTCCTAGAGTAAAATATGTCAAGTTAAGTAATTCCCTTGATATAATATTGCATTCTTCCCTGGTGGCTCAGATGGTAAAGCGTCTGCCTACACAATGTGGGAGACCCAGGTTCAATCCCTGGGTCGGGAAGATATCCTGGAGAAGGAAATGGCAACCCACTCCAGTACTCTTGCCTGGAAAATCCCATGGATGGGGGAGCCTGGTAGGCTACAGTCCATGGGGCCGCAAAGAGTCGGACAGGACTGAGCGACTTCACTTTCACTACTGTTGCAGTCAAATTGCTGGTATTGAACAGACTTGTGTTTGCCAATGGGGCATGGGTGGCAGAGGGGAGGATTGGGAGTCTTGGATTAGCAGATGCAAAATATTATATACAAGATGGACAAACAACAAGGTCCTACTGTATAGCACAAGGGAGGATGGACTATATCAACATTCTGTGATAAAGCATTTGGAAAAGAATATGAAAAAGAATATGTATATATCAGAATCACTTTTCTGTACAGCAGAAAAACACAGCATTGTAAATCAACTATATTTCCATAACATTTTTATAGATTGATAATGTTATAGACTTTGGTATGAGTGAGTTTTCTTAGTTGTGGAATCAGGTTTATGTTCATCTCAATAACTTTTTGTTTTCATTTGCTTCCTTTTTGTAACAGCTGGAGATAATTTATCAAAGCAATATGCTCATGAATCTTAAAGAACTTAGGAGTAGATTGTTTAAAGTCTTCTTCTGTTTCCTGCATTAACTCTACTTCAGCATGGGCCATTTGGTCTGACTATTCAGTTTAGGCTATTGATTCTCTTCACACATCAAAGGGGTTTTCATTATCTGTCCCTTATAAACAAAAGGACTTATAAACAAAGGACTGGATTGATCACCATCAGTAGCTGATGTGAGCTCCCTCAACAACTGTGTAGGTGAGTCGTCCTTTGATCTCTGTACGTGTGCTTTGCCCTTGAGGGTGGCCAGAGGTATAAGGAGACTTAGGTGAGCTGTGCCCCAACTGTATGGGAAAAAGGCTGGCAGAGTTTCCCTCCAGGGAGCCTGGGCTAGGAAGCACACTGGCACCATGAAGCTATTGATATAATTATGGCTAAATAATTACATAAGAGGATGATGGAGAAAAAAATAGCTACTAATTCTGACATACCAAAAGAAGGCATTGATACAACTCAATTTTCATTGCTCATATAAGCTCCTACTAAAATAGGAATAGGAGGAGAGGATAAGAAAGAGATTATCAGAAACCTATAGGCTTCCCAGATGGCGCCCGTAGTAAAGAACCCCCCTGTCAATACAGGAGACACAGGAGACGTGGGTTCGATCCCTGGGTCGGAAAGATCCCCTGGAGGAGGAAATGGCAACCCACTCCAGTATTCTTGCCTGGAGGATCCCATGGACAGGGGAGCCTGGAGGACTACAGTCTATATGGTCACAAAGAGTTGGACACAACTGAAGTGACTTAGCACACAGCACTCATAGAAAACATAAAAGCAGGTGAAAACCTGGCATCAGGAACAAAACACTGTCCCCACTCCTAATCGTCATTGTTTGAAGCTAATGTGATAATATAAGAAAACTGACTAAAATTCACGAATATTTAAAAGGATGAGCCAAAGTAATTATTTTCGTGAGACCTTATCAAAAAAATTCAAGAGCATCAACTCAAAACTGTTATAAATAATATGTGATAGCTAGTCAGAATATACATTTATACAAGGCAGTGGCTTTCCAACGTAACAGCAAGGACAAATTAGAAAGTAAAAGCAATTGTGGAGATCTTACCCACAAGAGCAGAAAATGCTATAAAATATCTGGGAACAAGCCTAGCAAGCAGTATATTAGGTTCATAAGAAGCAAACTATAAAACCTGACTGAAGATTGTAAAAGAAGACTTGAATACAAAGGAGAAACGGGCCACATCCCTGAAGGAAAACTCGATATTGTAGAAATGTCAATTCTCCTCCAATTATTCTATCAATTGAATGGCATTTCATCAAAATCCTGATGGCTTCCTCCCCCAAACCCATCATCCCGCTCTAAACTTGGGAAAGGCATCAGATAAACTATGATAGAGAGGCATTCTACAAACGCCTGACCAGTGCTCCTCAAAATTGAGGCCATCAAAAAGAAGGAAACCCCGAGAACTGTCACAGTCAAGAGCAGCCCAAGGAGATGTAGTCTCCTGTGTGGAATCCGGGAACAGAAGGATGACTCTAGGCCAAAAGTAATGACATCTCAATAAATTGTGAACTTCAGTTAATAATAATGTATCAACATTGGTTCACGAATTGCAACCAGTGTCCCACACTGATGAAAGATGTCAATAGGACAAACTAAGTGAGGAATATATGGAAATGCTCTGTGATATATCTTTGCAATTTTTTTGTAAATCTAAAACTGTTAAAAAAAATAAAACCTATGTTCTAAAAATTAAAAATCCGAATGAGATATTTTTGAGGGGGTGGGGGGTGGAAAGAAGGAGAAACTGTCAACTTTAAAGTTTACTTGAAATGATACCTGGATGATGACAGACAAATTTTCCATTTAAGATTAATGGGTGCCTACCAATTAAGGTAAAGTGCAGAGTTTCCACCTCATCTCGTCTTGAAGATCAGCCCAAACCAAAAGTAGGAAAAAAAAAAAAGCAACACTAAATCCACCTTGCATGAGAAGAGGATGAATCAGAAACCTAAGGTCTCTAGGTGAGCAGATGGGAGGGGGCTGGAGGAAGAGACGCAGAACCAGAGGAGCAAGAATCAAATCTAAGGGTCCAGTGGGGGCCACAGGAAAGGAGGAAGCCAGTTTGTTCACCACCACCGAAAGGCTCGGGAATAGAAAGGACCAGGTCCCTAAGAAGGTTGTGGTGAAGCCTGTGGCTGAAAATAAAGGGATATTTTTTCAAAACCTTATACAAAATGCAGTGAGACCCCAAGATTACCCATCCCAAGCACACCCATGGCAGCCAAGGGGCTATCCTTCTCCTGTTCCTGAAGACCACTAGAGATTCCTTTTCTAAAGAAATGGACACAGAAAGTCTAACTTGGTTTCAGCAGGCACTGAGGAAGGTGGAAGGGTGCTGAATTGAAAACAGATGAGTAAGGAGACATCGGAGACCTCCAACTTCCTCCTCATTCAGGTCCCAAACTAGAGGTCCCTCTGCTCTGGCATCACTTTGAAGTCAGCCCAGGACTGGACTTATTGCCCCCAACTCCCACCCATGTCCCCTGCACACACATCCCCTGGTAGCAGGGTGGAGGAACATTCTTTATAAATGAAGTGAAGACTTATGCCACCAGGGGACTCGGCCAACTTCAGCTTCCAGTAAGCCCTGTGCACAAATTCCACCCTCCTGACGCCTCCCAGAGGACACTCGGTGCCTCGCTCTCAAATATGAAAAGGCAGCGAAGGATCATTGGACACTTGAAGACAATCCTAACATGCAAGAGAATACAATAAATAGGAGAGAAAGAAGCTGAAGAAAGCAGCTAATTCACAGAACAGGAGGGGGAAGAGGATATTTCTAAAGAACAAACATTGCCTCCATTAGAAAGAAAAGAGGCTATAAGAAACCAAGAGCAAGAAATCCTGTTTCTTGATGGAAATTCAGACAATGAAAGCTGAATATATACATATTTATGCACACACACACACACACACACACATATTGGCCTCACCCCACACAGCATGCAGGATCTTAGTTCCCAGATCAGGGATCTAACCAGTGCCCCCTGCAGTGGAAGCAGGGAGTCTTAACCACTGGACTGCCAGGGAAGTCCCCGGGGTTAAATTTTTTAAGAAAAGGTTTAAGTGTTGAAAGACAAGGTCATGGAAATCTCCCAAAAAGTACAAAAAAAAAAAAAAACAAAAAACGTGTGGTATATCAATGGAATGAAATGCTACTCAATACTAAAAATGGACAAACTGCTGGCTCAAGCAACAACATAAATGAATCTCGAAACATCCTGAACAAAGAGTTGTAAAAACAAATACATAATATAGTAAAAACCAGGAATATGTGACAGAGAGTCCAGGCAGTGCATAAAGCCTATAGTATTCACCATCTGACTCTTATCAGAAAGATTTCTAATCCACCAGGTAAGAAAAAAAGTGTAGGAAAAAACAAAAGGTTCTAATAGATAATCTAAAAAGTCTGAGGATGTTGAAAATTGTAGTGAAAGGCATTCTACAGTGTTAGAATAAAATCTTAGATGTTAAAAAAACAAAGCAAATGCAAAAAAAATGGGTCTATTATGAACTCTAGGAAGAACAAAAAGCTATAAAATCAAGGTAATTTAATAACAGTGTGTTCTTGGCTTAGCAATTCACAACACTGACATGCTCATTACAATGAAAACACTTGGTAGGGACACAAGTCACCATTAAGATGTTACCAGATTGAGCCCAAGGTGGTGTTGGATGGGGGGCATCAGGGAATCGGGAGTGTAAATGAATGGAAGACTCATCTTCCATGTCAGAAAATCAGCAGATAATGTTTGAAATTACTTACTCAAAAGCTAGCACTATAAACATATAACTTGGAATATGAAGGCAAATATCATCTAGGAGTTAAAATCTCTGCCTCTGGGAATTAGATCAAGTTAATTAAGTAGAGGCTGTGTCCTGTCTAATACTAAAATACACTATAAAGCTATAGTAATTGGAACCAGTTTGGTACTGTGCAAATAGATAAACAATCAGTGATACATAATAGAGAAGAAATAGGCTTGTGTATGGTATAGAAATTTAGCATGGGATACAGATGGCACTGTAAAACAATGAGAAATGGATGAATTACCCAGTAACTGGTGTTAGGACAACTACTTATTCACTAAGGGAAAAAAAGTTAAATCTCCATGTTACACTCTGCACCAAAATAAATCCCAGGTGGGCCAGATTTTTTTTTAATATTAAAATTAGAAGAAAATCTAAGAGAATATTTTTATAATTTTCTGAAGGAGGTCTTTCTGACAGCAGGAAACCAAAACCTTTAAATTTCCATATAGCAAAAAACATCATAAATACATTTACAAATATTTCTGAATTGAGAAAATAGTGATAGAAATTTCAAAGACTTTTGTTATCCTTAATATGTAAGCTACATTTATGAATCAATAAAAAGACACAAGATCCCAAATTTAGACAAAGCATGTGATCAAGCAATTCACAAATGAGACACGAGAAAAATGCTCATCTTGCTATCAGTACCATGTGATTTAAAGAAACAATGAGACAGATCACTCTCACATCAAATTACTGAAGATTAAGCAGATGGATGATGTTCAGTGTAAGGGTTTAGAGAAACAAGCAGGCTCTCACAAAGCCAGTGAGAACTGACATTGGTACAACTTTTCTGGAGGGCAATTTGGCAAAATTTTTCAGGATGTGAAGCTGGGCACATGCTTTGTCCACTTCTGGAAATAATTTCAAAGAAATAATGAGAGAAGCACATAAAATGTACGTCTAAGGGTGTCTGGAGGCTGAGCGCCTAAGAATTGTTGCTTTCAAATTATGGTGCTGGAGAAGACTCTTGAGAGTCCTTGGACAGCAAGGAGACCAAACCAGTCAATCCTAAAGGATATCAACCCTGAATATCCATTGGAAGGACTGATGCTGAAATTGAAGCTCCAATACTTTGGCCACCTGATGCGAAAAACATCTTTTCACTGGAAAAGACCCTGATGCTGGGAAAGATTGAGGGCAGGAGGAGAAGGGGGCAACAGAGGATGAGATGGATGGATGGCATCACTGACTCAATGGACATGAGTTTGAGCAAACTCTAGGAGACTGTGAAGGACAGGGAAGCCTAGTATGCTGCAGTTTATGGGGTGGCAAATAGTCAGACATGAATTAGCTACTGAATAACAACAAAGACCTGTTCCACCAGTTTCCCGGGAGCACAGACTTGCCTCACTCTCCACCCTGAATTCCCTTCGGGGCATGTTGAAGGTCAAGAGCTACAGCAGCACAGGGTTCAATCTCTGCAGAGGCAGATGGCAAATGCCCTTGTTGTTCAGTTACTCAAGAATCTTCTCCAGCACCGCAATTTGAAGGCATCAATTTTTCGGTGCTCAGCTTTCTTTATGGTCCAATTCTCTTATCTGAACATGACTACTGGAAAAACAATAGCTTTGACTATACGGACCTTTGTTGGCAAAGTGACGTCTCTGTTTTTTAATATACTGTCTAGGTTTGTCATAGCTTTCCTTCCAAGGAGCAAGCATCTTTTAATTTTGTGGTTGCAGTCACCATCAGCAGTAATTTGGAGCCCAAGAAAACAATCTGTCACTGCTTCCACTTTCCCCTTCTATTTGCCATGAAGTGATGGGACTGATCTTAGTTTTTTGAATGCTGAGTTTTCAGCCAGCTTTTTCACTCTCCTCTTTCACCCTCATCAAGAGGCTCTTTAGTTCCTCTTCACTTTCTGCCATTAGAGTGGTGTCATCTGAATATCTGAAGTTGTTGATATGTCTCCTGGCAATCTTGATTCAAGCTTATGATTCATCCAGCCCAGCATTTCACATGATGTACTCTGCATATAAGTTAAATAAACAGGGGGACAATATACAGCCTTGTCCTACTCCTTTCCCAATTTTGAACCAGTCAGTTGTTCCAGGTAAGGTTCTAACTGTTGCTTCTTGACCAGCATACAGGTTTCTTAGGAGACAGATAAGGTGGTCTGGTATTCCTAGCTCTTTAAGAATTTAAATGCCCTTGAAAAGCGGCAATTTGTAGTTGACAGTAGAATACAGTAGAAGGAATGGTATGCCAGTCTGAAATTAGGTTATAAAAGATGATTACTTTCTTCTGCCTCTATCTCTCTGATCATTCACTCCAAGGAAGACCAGCTGCCATATCAGGAGCAGTCCTACTGAGATGCTCAAATCAAGAATCTAAGCTCTCTCTTCAACAACCACAGGAATAGGGTGATCAGCTTGCCCTGGTTTGCCTGAAGCCAACCTGCTTTTAAAGCTGAAAATCCCATATCCTGGGAATCCTCCTCATTCCCAGGCAAACTTGCATCATGGGTTATCCTACATGTGAGAGAGTTTGGAAGTGGACTCGCCAGCCCCAGGCAAGCCTTCAGCCCAGCTGACAACCTGGCAAGCCCCAGCTGACAATCCGACTGCAACCTCTCGAGCGATTCTGAGCCAGAACCAGCCTGCCAAGCTGCTCCCAGGATTCCTGGTTCTCAGAGACCGTGAGGTAGGGAAGATGCCCTGGAGAAGGGGATGGCTCTCCACTCCAGTATTCTTGCCTGTAGAATTCCATGGACAGAGCTACAGCCCGTGGGGCTGCAAACAGTGGGACATGACTTAGCAACTGAAGAATAACAATAACAACAACATTGATTTAAGCAACAAGGAACCTATTAAAAGGAGTTAAGGTAGCTCATGACCCTCTGAAAAGTTGAAGAACCAAGTGCGGGGTGCAAAGAGACAGAGTCACAGCCAAGACCAAGCCACAGAACCAGTGAGGACGCTGCCCAATACTGCTGACAGGTACTTCCTGGGGCTTGTACCACCAGCCCCTGCAGCTCTTCCTAATCCAGCTACAGGCTCTCCTGCCCTGGAGAACTGACTCTAGTGCAACCCGACTCTCACCAGAAAGTATCATCCAGGGTCCATGTCTCTATGTGTCACTAGATTCCAGTTCAAAGGTGGGGAACTCATCTAACTGGCTGAGGCTCCATCAAGTGTCTGTACCCTACCTTTGAGCTACTATAACAAAGCACCACTGGCAACTTAAAAACCACAGAAAATTATTTCTCACAGTTCTGGAAGCTGGAAGTCCAAGATCAGGTTGGGTCTAGTGAGAATCCACTTCCTGGTTCTTGAACGGCTATCTTCTGTTTGCGTTCTCCTTGGTGGGAAGGTCAGGGGAGTTTTCTGAAGTCTCTTTTATAAGGGTGCAAATCTCATTTATAAGGACCCCACCTTCATGACCTATGCACCTCCTGGAAGGGAATTTTTGATGTTTTCAGATTCTCTAGTGGGCATGGGGGCGGGCACACCCTGGGTCTCTCCAGGGCGCAGAAGGATGGGAATTTCCCCAGTCACTGGAAGGGAAGTCAGAGGCTGGGCAGCCAGAAAAAAAGACAGGTCCACATCAACCTCATGAGCAGGGGGGACAGCTAAATACCATGGTTTATGAACACACCTACCCACTCACCTGGCACTTGGTCAATGTTAGCAGCCACATGGCGGCCAAGGTGATGGTGTGAAAACATAAGTGAGGTCCTGCGTGTCCCCGGCTGTAAAGCATCACTGGCTCCTGCTGCTGCTGCTAAGTCACTTCAGTCGTGTCCGACTCTGTGCGACCCCATAGACGGCAGCTCATCGGGCTCCCCTGTCCCTGGGATTCTCCAGGCAAGAACACTGGAGTGGCTTGCCATTTCCTTCTTCAATGCATGAAAGTGAAAAGTGAAAGTGAAGTCGCTTAGTCGTCTCCGACTCTTAGCGACCCCATGGACCGCAGCCTACCAGGCTCCTCCGTCCATGGGATTTTCCAGGCAAGAGTACTGGAGTGGGGTGCCATTGCCTTCTCCATCACTGGCTCCTACTGATGTCCAAATAATCCAATGCATGGAAAAGCATGGCCTAGATCCAATCCTTTCTCCTGCTCGTCTCCGTCTCTCTCTCCCCTTCTACACTAGGCTCACCTTGGGCCACGCCATACAACAAGCTTGGCTAGCTTCTGCTTCAGGGCCTTTGCACGGGCTGTGTCCTCTGCTGAGGGGACTCAACTACTCAACCGTGGGTGGGCCTGGCTCCTCCCCATTGATCAAGACCCCCATGAGATGCCACATCTCTGAGGCCTTCCCTGTCCGAGGTTCTAAAGCTGCTCTTTCACCCTCAGCCTGCATCCTAGTCATCTCACCTTGCCGGGCATGTGGTAGACAGTCCATAAGGGGCAGCGGCTTCTGTAGAAAAGAGGAGTCTATTTCCTGCCAAAACTCAGCAGGAGGAACAAATGAGGGACATCTTGGCGGGGGTTGGGGGGGGGGTAGGGGACAGAGGTTTGTGCTTTCTGGGCAGTTGACAGGAGAGAGGCAAGCTGTTTGTCAGCAGAACCAAAAAATAGTCACGATGATCTGACCCAGGGCATTTGCTCTTAGTCGTCATCGGCAGCTGAGCGAGGAATCCCTTGGTTATAAGCCAGTCCCTCCTCCCTTCCAAGAGAGGAATCCCTCAGCTGTTGGGCGAGTGGACAAGACAAGACCAGAAGAGAACCATGCCTGGCTTAACACAAGGCCCATGGAATCCAACTCCCTTCAGCAACCCTTCCAAATGTGGATTTATTTTAAATATTTATTTCTTGTCATTAAAAGTCGGGGGGAGGCATCTTTAATAAAAGGCAGAGAAAACAAAGCTGAGTCAGTAGGATTAGAAGTGGGAAAGGAGGAATAAGGAGGGAGCAACTGCCAAAGTTGCTGGGAATGGGGGTGGAGTCTGGCCCTGAGCTTCCTGGCAACCTGTGTAAAAAGGGAAACCTGATCAGTTATGCAGCTCTTCTCATTAGCAAGGGAGACGCTTGCCAGTTCCTCGAGGGAAATGCAGTTGATCTTTAGTCTGTTTTTTCCAGGCACTAAATCCTGAATGAAATTTCTCCCTCAAGGCTTTCAGAAGGGTCATTGATTGATGCAATAAATACGCATCCTTGGTTCACAGCAAATGTGGAAGTGAATCTCCAGTGATCCAGGGGGCATTTAAGTCGCAGCTCGGTGCATCTATGTTTTACTTGGGTTATCAATAGCAGGTGGAAAGGTCGCAGATTAGCTTTTCTTTCCGAAGATCTGAGCATCGTTCACTTAGAACATGTCAATGTCCTCACAGGGACCTAGAGGTGACTGGGATTGTTGGTACATTTTTTGTAGGGGGCAGTGATGAAGAACCTGACCTCCCATCGCAAAGTCCTGGTCAGCTCCTATTGTGTGATATGCCCAAGAAAGAAACCAGGCAAATATTTTACCAACCATTAGGCTGAAAAGTTGTATTATGGAGAAGGATGACAAACCAGAAATGTCCAAGAGTGGACAGCATTGAGCAATGGAGTCAGGCAGATCTGGGTTTGAATCTTATCCCACTTCTAACTAGCTGTGTGGCCTCAGGCAAGTTTCTTAACCTCTCTGAGCATGATTTCCCTTTCTGCAAAAATAGTGATGATGCTGATTGTCTTGGATTATTGAGAGAGTCAAATGGTAAGGTCCCTGAAAGTATGTCACGTGCTCTATTCACTTCAACCCCCTTCGTACCACCTGACCCCCAACTAGTTCTCAGGGGATCTGAGTGGGGCTCCTGTTCATCACTTCTGTGCTTCAGGCCCAACTCAGCCCACAGAGGGAAGCTGAGGCCCAGCCTCACAAGGCCCACCTTGTCCAGACCACTTGTCTACAGGGATTACCTTCGGGCCCTGGGGTAATCACCCAAGGTAACTACCACTCTCTGCCCACGGACCCTGGGCATTCGTGCCAGCCCTTGGCTGCCTTGGGCTCCTAGAAACTCTCCCAGTCTTGTTTCAGATTCCTTCCCAAGCTGTGGTGTTGATCATGTGGCTACAGGGCAGCTTCTTGAGGGAACAAGTGGTCCAAACTCTGTGTCACAGAGGAAGAAGCCGGAGCCCAGACAGGAAGAGTCACATGCCCCAGGTTCCATGGCAGGGGGGTGGCAGGCCGGATCTCAGACCTGAGTCTCTGAACCACGCAGACTCTCTGTGCCTCCCGAGTGTGACGACTGGAGCCTCCTGGCCTGCAATGCCCGAGGACCCAGCCTCACTCCAGAGTTGGAGCGTGGAGGCCAACTGTTCCTGGCAAAGAGAAGCCAGACTGGGCCAAATGGATGGGGAGATTTAAACAGAAAACCAGCACCACATGGAAAAATTCCCTCTTTGCCTCACTCCTCAGCTCATTCTCTCAAAGACCATTTTGCTTTTTGGAGGCTGTGACCACCTTCTCTCTTTATCCTCTTGGCTTTCTGGCCTCGAGTCGGCTCCTCTGCCCCACCCACTCTGGAGTCCAGTCATAGCTGGCCACATGTAACACACCCTGCTGCTTTGAGACTTGCAGGTCTCTGCCAGCGCTGTTTGCCTTCCTGGAACGCCATCCTAGCACTGGTGGAAATTCCAAGCCCCCGTCAGGGCCCACCTCTGACACCCTTTCCTTGGTGACTCCTTCTCAAAAGGAATACATGGTTTCCTCCTTGGTGTCCTTTCCTCTCCCTGCCCAACCACCTGGCCTCCAGCTTAATTCTTGAATTAATTTGAGTTAACTACCAGTTCCTCCATCTCCTGGCCAGACCAAGACCTCCTAAAAGGACCAGGTCTAACTAATCTTGGTACTCCCCAGTACCCAACACTCTGCCCGGCACTGAGCAGAAAGACTCAGGAAACTTTTTATAGTTATATTGAAAGTCATAGAATTCTGATGTTAATTACCATTACTTGAGCAACTACTATTAGCAGTGTGGTGCTAGGCTCTTTAAACAGTTTCATGGCTCCTCACAGGGAGCTGGCAATGTGGGTTGTTAACTGTGTGTCCCACTTTGCAGATAGGAAACTGAGGCTCAGAGAAGAGAAGTCCCATCCTCAAGACCACACAGGAAGTAGAAGATGAGGGATTTCAAGAAGGTGTGTTTGTGATGCAGAGTCAAGGGAAATAAAAGATGTGGTACGTACAGAGCTTCTCCCCTCAACCCCCAACTTCCAGACTCCAAGAGCTAGGAGCATGTCCTTGGGTCTGACCATGGATGCCATCTGGGACTCAGGCTCCCAGCCAGCAGGGAAACTGACAGGGAACTCTATCCTGGAGAGGAGATCTCCCCGGGGCGGTACCCACTGGAGGCCTCCTGTGCCAAGCCTTTCAGGGCTTCAGCGGATGTCAGACGGCCGGCAAGCCCCTCCCTAAGCAGCGCCCCGCCCAGGCGCGGTCCTGAGGTCAAATTCCACCTGACAACCATCTACTGGAGGTTACACCTCGGTTTCAGAGCCAGAGCAGCAGAGCCTCCTTTGACAGGAGAGATCTCGCACTTGGGCCCCTTGCCTTGCAGACAACGCCAGAAGAACACGGTTATTTTGGGAGTAATTGTTTTGGTTACGCCATCCCGCGTGTTCTCTACTCCATCCTAACCCGTCAGGTTTCTAAGCCTGGAATAAAGCCTTTCAAGCTTTTAAACACGGTCTTTATGAAAATTCCGCCCGATCTTTTCCTTGCTACCTTGTTGCTCTGCGATGTTGAATCCCATTTCACAGATGAAGAAATGGAGGACCCAAGCAAGCGATTTCTGTTTAAACATCTTTCCCAAGACAGCCCGGGACCAGCAAGTCCGGTTCTCAGGATCTCAATTCCGGTAACAAATTCCGATTTGAAGAACACGTGCGGTTCGCGACGTTCAAACCGCAGCCCCACGGAAACAGTTAAACGTTTCAAATGAAACCCCCCAGCCCCCTTCCCCAGCTTTCAGCGGGATGCACCTGGCTTGACAGCTTCAGTTTGTATTTCCGAATAGGTGGGCATTCAAAGGGTTAAACCGGATCAGGAGGGGGCCAGTTGCGGGCAGCGGAGCCAAGAAAGGGTTAAAAATATCAACACATTTGCTCCCCCGTTTGGTTCACAAGGGGCAGCAACAGAAGTGGGGGAGCCAGGGAGCCCCCTCAATGAGTGATTTTTTAAAATTCTAGAACTTTTAATTCCGACCAAAAAAAAAAAAAAAGTGTCCCAGTTCGAAAGTTCTTTTAACCTTTTCTTTTTTTCATTATTTTTTTTTCTCTCGATTTCTCCGCGGGCTGGCTTATAAAAGTCGCCCTGTCCTTTTGGGTTCGAGGAACTGGGTTCCCCCCACCCCCGCTCCCCTCCAGGCAGGGCGCGGGACGGGGGCGCCGAGGGGACCCCGGGAGTTTTCTCCCGGGGCCGGGTTGGGACGCGCGGCTGCTGAGTCCCGGCTCCGGGCCCCTGAATTGGGGGGTCCGCGTCTGCCCCAAACGCCGCTTTCTTCCGTTTTCCATGTCATTTCCTGTACTAATAAGATGGTGGTCAAAGCAGGGGAGGAGAGCAGCAGCGAGTCGCCGCCGCCGCCGCCGCGCCGAGGCTGGCGCTGAAACTTTGCCGGGGCCCAGCGCGCCCGCAGCGCGGCCGCTCCCGCCGCGGGGGCCGCCAGCCGGGGCCGCGCCGCCTCCGCCGAGCCGCCCGCCCGGGCCCGCCCGCGCCGCCCGGGCCCCGCGGCCGCCGCGGCGCTCCCGGGAAGGTGAGTCAGCCCCGGTAGCCACTGTGGCCATTGAAAATGGCTTCGGAAAGCGCTCGGCAGTTTGCCAGCGCGCGCACGCGCGCGCCGGGGGGCCGCCGGGGCAGGGGCTGCGAGCGGCCGCGGGGGCGGCGGGCGGCCGGGGGGTGCAGCGCCCGCGGCGCGGGGGGGTCCGGGCGGCGCAGGAGCGGGGTGGTGGTGGCGGTGGGGGTGCGGCTCGCCCCGGCCCGAGGTGGGTTAACCCTTCGGCAGGTAGCTGCCGCCGCCGCCGCCGCTGCGGGACTCGGGGGCCGCCCCTCCGCCTCCTTCCTCCCCGCCCGCGCCCCGCTCGCTTGCTCGCTCGCCTGGTTACAATGTAGCCTTTGCTCTGCGCCGGCGTGCCGCCCGCTGACGGACGTGGCCGCCGACCAATGGCAGCGGCCGCCCGGGCCCCGGGCGTTCGGCCTGAGAACGCGGAGACACGGGCGGGGCGGGGCGCCTGCTGGCTGGACGGCTCGCCGCTGCCGCTGGCCTAGTTCTCGGGGGGCGGTGGGGGTGGGTGGCGCGCTTTGGGCTCGGCCACTGGGGTTGCCGCGGACGTGGGAGGCACGACTCCTGCTGGGGTGCGGTGGGGGCCCTCTTTGCAACGCGTGCACGATTACCTGGTAAACGTGGTCGCTCCGGGGGCCATTTCTTTTAACACATTTCGCTTCCCAGGTGCGGTATAGACTCTTTGGGAAATCTCTCCGGAGTGTAGCCTCCATTCCAACCCCCCCCCGCCCCCCGCCCCTCCGCAATCCCCAAGGTAGTCTCCTCTGCAGGCATTTGGCGGCCGATGACCTTTCTACGGTCAAGGCCAGCACGCCCCAGGCAAGTGACTGCAAGGAGAATACAGAATGTCTTGAGCGCTGGTCGGTGCTGGTTTAAAAGTTGCTCGTGTCTTGTACGGGGTGGTATTGGGCGATAGGGGCTTAGACCACCCTCGGGATGGGCTGGGACTTCAGGGAGAAAAATGTTAAACCTCTCTTCTTTCTCAGATGCTTGTTTCATGTGGAGTAACGCTGTTGTATATAATTTAGAGTGGCTGAAAGGAAACACACCCAGCTCTTTGTCCCCGGGGACAGGGGGAAGAATGAGACAGGACTCTTGATGCCTGTAAACCTATTAACTGGGGGTTCTGTTTGTGCTGTAGCAAAAGAATTTTCCATGAAGCATGATGCCTGTGGCACCCAAGCTGTCCTTCGCCCTCATTTCCCCTTGAGAGAAAGGAAGGGGTTGGGGTTATGAGATCCATGGGGCAGATGTAACTTTCCTTCCCTGGAGAGTGGGGCATTATTTTTGCTCACTGACTTTCTCAGAGGTGGGTGAGCAGAGTCCTCTGTAGGCACCTGTCTGTAAACCTTCCTCTCTGGAATAGAGCCCAGGCTGGTTGCTTTAGTTTAATGAAAAAGGGCTTCTCCATTGGAGTCCTTCCCCTTCATACTGATCTGGGACTTTGGACTTGACACGGTTACCTTTGACCTCTTGGATCTTGCTCCTCCATCCCTAAAGTAGGCCAACAAAGCCTGTCTGGGCAGGCGGTTGTGAGATGAAATGAGACAGCACAGAGACAGTGCCTAGCCCTCAGCCCACAGTGAGTTAAGAAGTATTTTTCTTCCTGGGATTATTGCAGAACACTCTCCAGGGAATATCAGAATTGCCCAACAAGCCCCACCCGGGTCCATTCAGTCCCAAACTTGGTGGGGCCTCCAAGGGGCAACTGAGGCAGAATCCATGCTGCCTACCCTAATGACTGCTCAGAGATGGGGGGCTCCCCTCACTGGCCCCAGGGGTCCTTCATCAACCCTCACAGCTGTCACTTACATACTACTCCGACCTGAGTTACAGTTCTGTCCTCTTGACCTTTTGCATTGATGTGTTTCATAAATTTGTTGTCTCTGGTGTCAAGTAAGACTTCTAGCTTCTGAATCTTTCCTCACCTGGACTTAAATGGGGGGAGGGGGGGTTCCCCTGGTTCTAAGTTCTTGGCAAGTGTGAAGGAAGTGAAGACCACTGGATGAGTAGGCAGGAGTCATTCCTGTTTATTCAGCTGCCTCCTCTGCTCGTTCTCTTGACTGTCTCATAATTATGACCCACACACAGAGTCCGAGGCTGTTCCATCATTTTCTTCCCTAAACCACCTCCAGGGCTCTCATCTTAGCCAAGGCTACCCCATCTTGCTAGTCCCTAAGGCAGAAACCTTGCTGTCTCCGTTCCCACACTGCAATCCACTGTATCTCCAGATCTAGGGAACTTCAGCTTATTAAATTGAATCCATCCACTTCTCTCTGTCTTCTCTTCCCTAGCATTTTGGTCAAACACTGCTGTCTATTCCCAAGACAATAGCACGAGCCCCCTAGCTCCACCTGTGACCTCCCCTCCACGTCAGTCTTAGGGTGGCAGAGTGATCTGTTCCCAAGAAGCTCACAACAGACTCCCCATTTCTGCATAAAGCATTGAAGTCTTCACAGTACTTGTGAGATAAAGAACCAAATTGTTCCCACGGTTTACAAGCCTCTGAGTGATGTGAGCCCTGTCCTTTCCTCGGCTTCGTCTTCCATCTTCCCTAGATCTCTCTGTTCTCCCCTGCACATGTCGGTCCCTCCTTCTGGAATACTGAACCAGTTGTGATCTAATGCATGAGTTAAGGTTGGGGGACAGCAAGATGGAGTGAGTATCTGGTGGTGCTTAATGCCACACCCTAAATATTTCCAGTTCCTCCAGGCAGGCGCGTGTAGGACTGACTGCAGCTCCCCTTGTGCTGGGCGGGGCTGTGTGACTGGCCGGTGAGTTGTGAACTACAGTGGCCCATGCCACTTCTGGTCCAGGGCATCTGGTTGCTGGCGTGAGGCCCTCCTGAGTGCTCTTTCCCTGTGGTGTGGCATCTGGCAGGAGGTAGGGTTGGTGGCTGCTTCTGCTGGCCTGGGTCCCCGTGTCTCTCCCTGAGTGGAGCCCCTCGGTGCCCCTTGATGGACGTGCAGCATGAGTGATGGTTAAGCCTTTGTTCTTTCAAGCCACTTAGATTTGGGGGTTGTTTGTTACTGCAGCATAACCTAGCCTGTCCTGACTGATACAGAGACTGGGGGAGCATTCTAGGCAGAGATGAGTACACACACACAGGCTTGGAAAAGCTCCTCCTCAGTGGCCAGGGTGATTTTTTTGACAAATAAATCTGAGTCTGTCAACCCCTGCCTGAAAAGCCTTCTGGAATCCTTCAGTTGCCCTTCAGACCCCATGGGGACACCATCTTGAACCCCTCCATTTATCATGTTCAGCCTCACGTAGTACTTTACTCACGTTTCCTCTGCCCTGGCCATGCATTCCATTTCAGCTGTGCAGGTCTCCTCATCCTTCATCTTTCAGCTTCAGCATCGCCTGCTCAGGGAAGCCCTCCCTGGTTAGGGCAAGCCCTCCACTGCAATCTCTCACGGCCCATGTACCTTTCCTTTATAGCACTCGTCTCAGTGGTGGTTTTACATTTATTGGTGTATTTACAGATTGCAGGCTTCCCTGGTGGCTCAGTGGTAAGGAACCCACCTGACGTTGCAGGAGACTCAGATTCAACCCCAGGGTTGGGAAGATCCCCTGGAGAAGGAAATGCAACCCACTCCAGTATTCTTGCCTGGGAAATCCCGTGGACAGAGGAGCCTGGCGGGCTACAGTCCATCGGGTCTCAAAACACACAATTTAGCGATTGGACGAGAACAACATTGACTGCAGTCTTACTCTTTCATCTACCGTCAGCTCTGTGAGGGCAGGGCCTGGTTTGGCGTGCACATGCCGCTGTACCTTCAGCGTCCATGCACATGAGCTGCTTAGTAAATACCTTCTGATGAATCTCTGAGCACTGGCTGCAGGCTCATGGTGTGCTGGGAGCTAAGGACAGGATTCATTATCAACGCTGTCCCCCTGGGGTGTGGGCAGGTAGGTCCAGCAGGAAGGAGGTGTCAGGTGTGGCAGGCAAAGTGATTGGCCTGTAGAGAACGGATACCAAGCTTCCCATGTTTACAGGTGTTCATTCCCCCAGAAAGACTGTGTTTCTGGGATATATGAGAGAAAATTCCAGGAGGGCCAAGAAGATGAGATTTAGTAGATTGTTGAGGTCTCTGATCTGGAGAATATATGATTTAGTGGAGGAACTGCACAATGAGAGATCCAGGGATGGTGAAAATGAAGGTCATGGTGATGAAGGCAGCTAATGTTTACTGAATGCTTACTGTGTCCTAGGTATGGGCCTAAGCATGTCACGTACCATATGCAGAAAACAGAGATAGGGGTTGTTATTTCCATTTCACAGATGGGGAAACCGAGTCCCCAAGAGGTGATGGAAAGGATCCAGGGCTACACAATGGTGTAGCCAGGATTGGAACCCTGGATCTGATGCCATCTCCCTAGGATGCCCTCTTAGAGTGAGGGCAGAGAATTCCAGACCCATCAAGGAGAAGCCGCTTTGGAAAAGTCACATGGGGCTATAAGTTTTCCCGGACGTAACCCACCTAACATCGCATTTGAGCAGAAAGGTTCTTGGCTCAGAGGTGCCTGGTAGTCTTTGGTGCCAGGGCTCGTCTAGAACCATCTGGTGCCTCCTCCATCCTTCTTAGGGCCTAGGAGTCCTTAGAGGCCCCAGAACCCTGTGTTCTTAGAGTGGGCCTGGGAGGGACTTCCCTACAGCTGGTCCAGGGCTGCACCGGAAAAATAAGCCGTGCAGAAAGAAAAAAAAACAATGAAGAAAAAAGAAAAATGTGCTGTTATTTTTAAAAAGCCTGTTTCATATTGCAGATTTATATCTGCGTTGAAAAGGCCAGCATTCACAGGGGCGGTCATTCGTGGTGGCATGCCCAGGGCTAAGGCTCTGTAAGGGGGGAGGCCTGAGGCATCCTTCGGCTCTTCCTTCATTCATCGGGTGGTCAGTGCACACAACCAGGCACTGTGCTGCGCTTAGGGGTGCAATGCAAAAGCTGGTCCTTATCCCTCCAGAACTCACTGACCAGTTAACCAAACAGTTTCAGGGTACAGCAGAGGGGGACAAGAGAGTGGGCCATGGACTCTAAGTCAAGGAAAGCTTCCCTGAGGAGGCGGCCTTTCAGCTGGGTTTTGAAGGATGAGTAGGAGTTGGAGAGAAAGGAAGGCATTCCAGCATGGAGTGTGGCTTGTACAAAGGCATGTGCATGCAGAAGGGCTTGGGGAGGCTCTGGTAGTTCATTTGGCTGAAGGGGACAGGAAAGGGAGGAGGTGAAGGGAAATGAAACCAGAAAGAAATGATAGTGATGATAATAGTGATATGACTAACACACCAGTCTGATCCTGCCTCAGGGCCTTTGCAGTGGTTGTTCCCACTGCTGTAACACTCTCTTACTCATTATCTCCATGGTAGGCTCTCTCACCTCCATTGGGATTTGCTCAAATGTCACCTTCTCGTGGGTACTTATTTAAAATCGCAACCCCTGTCCCCTTATCCTGCTGTTTCCCTGCCTTTTTTTTGCTCCATTTTTCTCCATAGCACACAGCATGTATAACATGCCTTGTGTTTTACTTATTTATGTTGGTTTTGGCTGCCTCCCTTAATTTTACTGTAAGTTCCCAGAGAAGGGGGGAGTTTTGTCAGTTTTGTTCAGGGCTGCAAGAATAGTGCATGGCACGTCATAAGGCCTGGTATTTGTGGAATGAATGAATTAATGGAGCACTTACTATTAATATATGCAAAGTCCTTCATGATGTGTTTTCTATGTCATCTTCCCAGCAGCACCCTGAGACTGGTGCTATTATTTCCCTTTAGGAGCGCAAGGCTCAGAGAGGTGGACTAACTTGCCCAAGGTTTCCCATTTGGTTAGCAACACCATTGGGATTTGAACCCAGGTCTCCTAGCTCCTGATCCCTCCCACCTAACACGGAGACTCTATCCCAGCCAGATTGTAAAAAGGTTATGACCGCTCCGCAGAGGAGTTTATACTCTGTCTGTGGGGCCTCTGGGAGCCACAGAAGGTTTTATGAGGAGAAAGCTGACATGGAGAGCAGACCCAGGTCCCGGTTGTCAGCAGCAGCGGCAGCTTGGGTGTGAGGCTGGAGGCAGGGAGGCCGGTTAGGAGGCTGTCACAGCGTCAGGGTAGCAGAGGGTGAGGATGAGGGCATGGTGGAGGCCCTTCCAAAAGGGAGGGTGGGAGCGGGGGGGAGAGGACTTGGCCCTGCGCGCTGAGACTCAGTGCAGTCAGGTTGGAGCACAGTTCTGGGGGCTGCAGGCTTCCTGGAGTGTGTCTGACTTCACTTCTGAGTAGCCATGGCACCCCTAGATAAGATGAGGCAAAGTCCCTTGGGCTGGCCTCTTGGCAGCGGGGTGGGATGGAGAGCGGGTGTGTGGGCGGGGCGCCCTGGAGGGGGCGTGGCCTCAGCTCCAGCCCTGCCCTGCTCTCGGCAGCTGGGAGATGCGGGTAAGAGGCTGCCCCTTTTGCGGCTGCGTGTCTCCTCATCCGCACAGTCGGGGTGATAATGGTGCTGGCCTCACAGAGCTCCCCGGGAAGGAGCACCAAGCCCCGATGCAGCACAGGGCCAGCTCTGGGGGGGGGCCACTCCTTGGGCGTGAGGTCGTGACCGCAGGTCACGATATATCTCCCAGGGCACCGATATAATCTTCTGCCACTTGCCAGGGACGGCGCTGCCCGGAGATGGGAGGGTGAATAGTCACAGTGGTCTCTACTTAAACAAAGGTGACCTGGCCAGACCTTCAGACACTTATACTCCCCCACGGGCTTGTATTCAAAGCCAAACATGTTTGGGCCTCAGTCTCCCTTGCTGTAAATGGAGATGGTCATGTCAGTCCCGCGTTACCTGCTGTGGAGGAAAACTCTTTCCTCCGTGTTTTTTCAGGACCACATTTTAAGAGGACCACGTACTGAGCATCAGGGCACTTGACATCGGCCCCATAAGGCCTCTTCCTCATCTATTTCTGGATGAGGAAGCTTGGGTTCAGAGAGGGTAAGTGACTAGCTTCAGATCACACAGCCGTCATCTGGTCTTTCCAATCGCCTGAAGAAACCAACCTTATCAAAGGAGACTTTAGGGGCCACCTCCTTGTGTTATGTAACAGTTCCCTGCGGGGCCCCTCAGTGCTTTCACCCCAGGATTTGATTATAAACTCTTGGCTTCCCTGGTGGTTTAGATGGTAAAGAATCTGCCTGCAATGCAGGAGACCTGGGTTCAAACTCTGGGTTGGGAAGATCCCCTGGAGAAGGGAGAGGTTACCCACTCCAGTATTCTGGCCTGGAGAATTCAATGGCCAGAGGAGTCTGGCAGGTTATAGACCCTGGGGTCACAAAGAGTCGGACACGACTGAGCGACTTTCAGTTTTACAATTTCCCTGCAGGGCCCCTGGGTGCTTTCAACTCAGGATTTGATTATAAGCCCTTGGTTTTGGGACCCTCTCCCCACCCAGGAACCTCATGAATCAGATCTTACTGGTACATCTGGACCAGCTAAGAGCCGCCAGTGAAACGACTGTGGGTGAGGGGAGCAGAGGTGGAGAAGAACAGAGGGCCTCTCGCTGGCTTGCTCCCCAGTATCAGCCCCAGGTCAGGGTGGATGCTGAGGGATGGGAACCCTGTTTGCAAAGTGAGGCACCCCTGGGCCTCTGGAGCCTTCGGTGTCTTCTAGGGCTTTCCCTTCCCACCTCTTGTGCATCCCTCAACCTGACCCATAAGGGCAACCCAGATCTCTCCCTGACTTCACACTTGTCCCACATCCTTTATCGTTAGCCTCCGAGGCCAGCAGAACCACTCTCACAACGCCCAGTTTATAATTGAGAAAACTGAGGCTCAGAGACAGGAAGTAGCTTGCTGGAGGTCCTACAACTTAGGGAGCGACCAAGCTAACAGTCTAACTCCAAATCTAGCATCTCTTCCTCTGCACCCCAGACCTCCACTTCCTGGAATCAGAGCACAAGGGGGCCTCTGAGAGCATTTGGCCCAATCCTTCCCAAAGGGCAGGCTGTCCGGCCCCTGCTTACATATCTGTGGTGGCTGGAGCTCGCCCCATTCCTGGGGGGACCGAGGCATCACCCCAGGTGATGTGTGTGAAGGAACGGGGGTGGTCAGAGATGTGCTGACCGGTAGACTGCTTCTTCCAGGCAGGGCTGGGGGCGAGAGGGATCAGCAGGCAGGCTATCAGCTTGTCTTGGGCTGGGCTGCTGTGGACGTCACTGAGCAAGTATATATGGAACCACCCCCACGATGTCAGCTTCCCCAGAGCAGCTTCTCTCACTATCTCATACTTTCCCCAAGGAAAAGTGCTGAGGGCCAGGGAGGGATCCTCCTGCCCGATGCCCAGGGGATGGACATGACCGGCTTGGGAGGCTCCAGGATGGCTGTGGGGCATGGGGAGTGGCCCACCCAACCCACGGCCTCAGCAGGGAGTGAGCCTCTCATAGGGGCAGCCGACTGGGACCCGGCCGGGCTGGACTCAGCATTGTCTTGGCCCAAGGTACAGGGTGGGTGGGCTCTGGGTGGGTGAGGGAGGGGTTGAAGGCTGGGACCCCACTCAACCACACAACCCAGCACTTCACTGCTCCAACCCCACCAAACGGGGCTTTTCCTGGGGTGGGCTAAGGCCTTTCCTCAGACCAGCTGTGTCCCAGAGGAAGAGTCAGAGGGGGCTGATATCTGGGGAGGAGGTGAAGAGATTCAGAGGCGGAAGGTGTCATAAGGCAGAAGCCCCTTAGCCTGGGGTAGGGGAGGGCAGGGTAATGGGGTCTGCAGAGGAAATCAGCCAACTCAGCAACTGAGCAGAATTTACCTCCACGAGATGTTGGGTGTTGCAAAGGGAGGATTAGCAGAAAGGGAAGATCCAGGTCAGAATTTTGGACTGGGCCATCCCAGGTCTTTTATAAACCTTGTGCGGGCATGTGTGCCAAGTTGCTTCAGTGTGTTCAGACTCTTTGCAACCCCACAGACTGTAGCCTGCCAGGCTCCTCTGTCCATGGGATTTCCCAGGCAAGGATACTGGAGTGAATTGCCGTGCCTTTCTCCAGGGAATCCTCCTGAACCAGGGATCGAACCCACATCTCCTGCGGCTCCTGCATTGCAGGGAGATTCTTACCCACTGAGCCGCTGGGGAAGCCCTTTATAAACATCAGTAACAGCCAAACCTGAATGAGGCTTATAGGTGTGTATGGGCCCTGCCTGAAACAGGGTGCTGCCCAGATTGTCTTATTAGCCTCAGTTTACAGAGGAAAGATTGAGGCCCAGAGACGTGAGGTGACTTACCCAAGGTCACACAGCTAGTAAAAGCTGAGCCGGGATTTGAACCCAGGTTAGGTCTGATTCCAGAGGCCGAACTCTTCATCGCTCTGAGGGGCTGCCTCACTGTTACTGCAGTGGGAACTGTTGTCAGGAGCCTGTGCTGGGAGGGACTTGCAGACTCCAGAAGTGTGCCCTGTGATGCCGGGTAGTACAACAACATGGACCAGTAGTGACATCAGGCCAGTTCCCGGCTCTGTGCTTCTGCGTGCTCACCTGAGAAATGGGGGTGTCTGGCGCAGGTGCTGTCCTTGTTCCTGGGTTGCTGGGACCTTCCCATGCAGCACTTGGGTCGGCACGTGTCCAGGGAGCACCCCTTTGGGCTCTGGAGGTCCAAACATAAACCTAATTTGGATGGGCCCTGCACTAGGAACACCAGGGGCAGAGTCCCCCAGGGCCAGGGAGAGGGTGGTCCACAAACTACTGCCCATCCACAAGTTTCCTGTTACTGGCCCATAGCACGGTACGTGCAGACCTTAGTGTGAGTGCTGAGAAACTCATATCGCAACTTGACACTGCTGCATCATTTTTTTATTGTAATTTACAAAAGCATCAGTTGGCAACAGACTGGAAAACTTAAAAAAAAAAAAAGGTTCTTTACCATAAATAGCTTGAGCAGCTCTGGCCCAGATCCTAACTGTGATTGAAGGTAGGAAGTGCCCGGCTGTTCAGAGGCAAGGTGGGGAAGGGAGCAAGTATTCTGCCTTGGTGGCGGGGGGAGGGAGAGGAGGGGCTAGGCTTCCCAGAAGTGCTGTTGAGCTGGACCTTGAAGGAGGAGTAGGAGTTTGCCAGGTGGGGGAAGAGGGAAGGACGTTGTTGGCGCCGGGAACAGTATATGCAAAGGCAGGCGACGGGAGGATCTGAGGGTTCAGGGCATGGCAGGTGATCAGGGCGTTTGGAGAAGAGGTGGTGGACGGGCCCTGGAGAAGCAGGTCAGAGCCAGCCCAGGAAAGCCTTGAATGCTCGACTAAGGAGTTGAGACCTCAAGCCTGGCCTGGGGTCAGAGGTTGTGAGGCGGCGGATAAGATCGCAGCTGCGTGGGCGCTTTAAGGACCGAAGGGGCCCTCCGTGCGGGAGTTCCCTTTGGTCTTCGGCCCTGAGGGAGGCTGCCTTATGGTCTCCAGTTGGGTGAGGGGCTGGAAAGCAGACTCGAGAGTCTGGCTGGTGTCTGGTTGCTCCGGGAGTCAGTCCGGGCTGGACAGGCAGGCCGTTCTCCAGTGTGAGGGGCGGGCCTTCCCAGGCTGTCCTGGTCAGTGGGTGGGCATCTGGTGTGGTTGGATGGCTGTGGCAGAACCCTTTTGTGCCCCCTCTGCCCTAAGCTGCCAGTGCTGCGAGCTCACGGGGTGTGTCGGCCGCCTGTAGGAGTCCAGGGCCGTGTTTGGGAAGGGGAAGGCCTGAGGCCCGGGGCTGAGTTTGGGGGCTTGGCCAGGCCCCGGGAGCCTGGGGTTTGCTTAAGAGGTGAGCCGTGGATGACAGCCTGAAGCTGCTTCCTGCATGAGCCCTCTCTGATGGGCCAGAGCTGAGCCGAGGCCTGCTTTTGAGGCCTGAGGGCTGGACGCTTGATGGAGGTGGCGAAGCAGGGTGGATGTCCCCATGAGGCCAGCTCCCGGGAGCAGATGGCACGTTGGTGGGGCGGCAGAGTTCCTGCTGTGGCCGAGCCTCCTGTCCCGAGAGGAGGTAACTGCCCTGTCCCGGGGCCCCTGGGAACAGACTGTGGTGCTCCTGGGCCTGCATGTGGCCACAGGTCCTCCCCACCAGGGAGCTGCGGGGAGGACCGCCCCCGCCCGCCCCACCTACACTCTCCTCCTCGGGGCCCCAAGCGGGGTGGCGCAGGCTCTGGCTCCCTCCCTGCAGCTCCCTGTTGGTGGTAGGGCCCCACTCAGCAGGCCTGTCTGGCTGCCATTCAGCGGGGAGTCCAGCAGGCGTTGGCAGGAGTCACTGGGGTGCTTTGGTTTTGACCGTGGCCTTGGTGGTGCTGGAAGGGACTTCCCTGGTGGCTCAGATGCTAAAAAGCATATGCCTACAGTGGGGGAGACCAGAGTTCGATCCCTGGGTTGGGAGGATCCCCTGGAGAAGGAAATGGCAACCCACTCCAGTACTCTTGCCTGGAAAAATCCCATGGACAGAGGAACCTGAGGGCTACAGTCCATGGGGTCGCAAAGAGTCGGAGATGACTGAGCGACTTCACTTTCACTCTGGTGGTGCTTGGAGGCTTGCCTCTCCCGTGGCAGGAGAGGGCGGCTCTGGGGCAGCTGGACTCCCCGGCTCCCGCCCTCCAGCCTTCGTCCTGCTGCCCTGGCCTCTCCCAGAGCTGGCGCTTCTCACTGTGAGCAGTGGGTGGCACCGTCCTGCTTCTTGGCTGCCCCTCTCCTCATAGACGCCCCTCCGAGCCTGTTCTTCATGGGCTTTGTGGCCTTCCTTCCCAGGTGCGGTCCTCCGAGGCCGGCCCTCTGCTCTAGCCTCCTCTGGCAGGGACTGAGCCTTGCTGTTTCTCCCTCCAGCCTCCCTGTAGCTCTGTCATCCGCCCCTGCTCCGGCTCCCTGGGCTGGTGAGGCCAGGACTTGCTGGCCCGTCTCCCAGGGTCCCCTTCCCCACCTTCAGGTACAAACCAAACTCCCCCCTGGCACTTCTCGGCGGCTCCCTGCCTGCCCCGCCCCCCGAGCACCCTGGCCCTCGGTCAAGGACAGTGGCCCAGAAAGGCTCCTTTGCCCTTTTGGATGGACTCGCGCCTGTCTTGCAGCAAGCGTGACTGCTTTTGGCCCTCAGGTGTGGCCGCCTCCTTTTCTCATCCATGGTACTGATGAGGCCTTGTGTTTTCTGGGGAGTCTGTATGGTTTACAAAGGAGCTACATGGATGACGTCTCACTTCATCTTCACGGTAGGCTTGGGAGGTGGATACCGTGAGCCCATCTTGTGGATGAGGGGGTTGAGGCTCCATAGGGTTCAGTGACTGTGTTACAGTCTTTCAGGAAGTCAGGGGCAGAGCTGGAACTTGGACTCATACCTCTCATCTCTTTTCTTTTTAAAATATGTGTTTATTTACTTGGCAGTGCCAGGTCGTGGCTGTGGCATGTGGGATCTTTAGTTGTGGCATGTGGGACCTAGTTCCCTGACCAGGGATGGAACCCTGGGCCCCCTGCCTTAGAGGCATGGCGTCTTAGCCACTGGACCACCAGGGGAGTCGATCCTGGCTCTTTTCTTGGCCCTGTAGCTGTCCTGAAGGTCAGAGCATCATTGATCTTGGCTTGTTGTAGTGTCAGGAGCTGGGTGCCTGACCAGGACTAGGGCTCTGGCCCGCGCTGGGGCTCAGGCTGTTGGATACGGTGGGGCTCTTCGTGTGGCCTGGGTCCCTGTCTGGGCTCAGTTCACAGTCTGGTGCATTCAGCCCTGTAAGGGTTGTGCATCTACTTTCTCCTTCCTTCCTGAATTCCTGCCCCCAGTGTGAGGTCTTCCCAAAGACACAGCCCCAACCCTGGGAGTCTAGGCCTGATGCCAGACATGCTGGCCGGGGGCTGGGGGTTGTTGGGACAGAGGGGCCAGGACTGGGCATTACGGGGGCAGGGGAGGGGCGAGAGATGGGCGGCAGGAGGTGCACTCGGAAGCTGGCCTGTGGGCCTCTGACACAGCGGTGTCACCGTGAGGGTCCACAACTCCCAGCCTCTCCCTCCTCCAGGGCATGAGATTCTGTGCTTCCTTAAAGCCATTCACAATGCGGGGACAGTAAGCGTTTTTCTCTGAATCCCCTAATGAGGCTGTGAGGTTCAGAAGGGCTGGAACCCTCCATCCTTGTGGTAAATCCTTCCACCCCTATGCATGGGCTTGTACACATCCAGGGACCAGTAGCTCACTGTTCCCAAGACATCTCCTTGTATTTTTATTACGTTATTTTACTAAGTTCAATTATATAAAAGATATAGAGATACATATTTGCTATAAAAAAATCAAGTATTATTTAAAAAGTAAAACATGATTTTCCTTGATAACCATAGCATTCCAACCTCCTCCTCCACAGGGCTTATCATCACTGTTACTACTTTGGTATATATCCTTCTAGATCTTCATCTGTACATTGCATACAGAACCTATAGGAATATGTACCATTATAGCATGTGTATGTGCGTGTACATGCTTATGTACATTTCAACAAGTGATTTCATCTGCAAATTGCTTTTCTCACTTAACTTTGAATCTAGGAAATCTAGTCATAGTTTTACATAGTGAGCTTACCATAATTTTTTTCTTTTCTTATCTATTTTTTTTAAACTGATACACAATAGTATCATATTGTAAATCATTGTAAATCAATGAGTAGTAAATCATTGGAAAAGACCCTGATGCTGGGACAGATTGAAGGCAGGAGGAGAAGGAGATGACAGAGGATGAGATGGTTGGATGGCGTCACCGATTCGATGGACATGAGTTTGAGTAAGCTCCGGGAGTTGGTGATGGACAGGGAGCCCTGGCATGCTGCGGTTCATGGGGTCGCAAAGAGTTGGACCCGACTGAGCGACTGAGCTGACCTGAACACAGTAGTGTATCAGTGGAGAGAATTATCATTTATCTAGCCATTCTCTTACTGCTGTACATTTAGCTTAATTCTAATTTTACTCTTGTGCTGCTGCTGGGTTATGGGATCCAGTTGCATTTTTTGCACACACAAAAAATTGCTGTGCAGTATTTAAAATCTGTCCACTGGGGCTTTGCACGGAACCAAATGTCTCCCTGAGGATCTCCAGCTATTCCTGCATCTCTTCTTTAGCCAGAGAGAAAATCTGCTCCCTTGCCCTCTACCAGTCCCCAGAGAGCTGGAAACAACAGCCATGGCCCCTGGAGTCTTTTCTCTTTCACACTTGGGTTTTTCTACCCTTACTCAAAAGGTGTGTTTTTCAATGCCTCCTCCCGTCTCTGGTGGCTGTTGTGATAAGTAAACTTTGGAATCCAGAGGCCTTGGTTCAGATCCTGGTGTTTCTGGGAAATTGACTTAGCCTCTCTGTGCCTAGTTTCATCCTTTGTAAAACAGAGATAACAGTGGCCTGTGTAGCACTTCCATGAGGACCAAGTAAACTAACATGTATAATGTGCACGATGCTGGTAACAATCCCAAGAATGTTATCATCCTGGGGTCTCTTGTCTGCGTGAGCTCCAGACCCACCTCTGAGGGCAGAGGGCCTGTGTTCCCTGTGGGCTGCCTGGGATGGCTCCAGCCTTTGCTTCAGCTTCAGCCCACTGTCCACTGATTTCCCAGAGGAGGCTGCTGCCTGGGAAGGCAGCGGACGATCAGATTTCTGCCGGGCTCGGCCCTGTCGGTTCTGGATCGAGGCCCACGGGGAGGGAAGGAGGTCAGCCTGACCCTCTGCTTGGTGATGGTGGCCAAGAACCTGGTAATGTAACCCCATACCTCGGGCAGATTTACTGACTCTCAATGGGGCCTGTTGTGGCCGGGGATTTGATCTCCCTTGGCCTGCAGGGTGAGCAGGAGAAGAAAGCCGCCCGGGGCCAAGCTCTCCCTTGAGAGCCCTGGGGCCCCTCTGGACCACACTGGCTGGTCCAGGCCTGGGTTTACCTTTCAGCCCCTGGGGTAAATCTCTGCAGCTCATCATCTAGTTAGTGCTGGAAAGGATGGCCCCTTTGTTCTTTTTCTCACACCTCCTTCCCTCTCCCCTCCTTTTAGGTTCAAAACCATCTTTATGCCACCATCTAACCAGCTCTGCACAGCCACCCTCTGAAGTAGGCAGCCTGGTCAAGGCCATTTCGCAGATGTGCAGACAGAGGCCCAGAGATGTCAAGTGACTTTCCCAAGGCCGCACAGTTAGGCGCTGGCCAGGTTAAAGGAATATACCCGGGCCAACTGGCTCCTTGTTCAGTTCTTTTTCATGAGGCCACCCCGTGTGATGGTTTTGGCAGAAGGTGCCCAGTGGGGCAGCCCTGCCTGTCCTCTTGCCCTCTGGTCCATGGCAAGTGTGGTCAGTGAGCAGAGAGGGTTGGAAGGAGAAGCACCAGCGCTGGCCTGGGGCCCGGCCTTTACCCAGCACCAGCCGCAAACACTCTCAGCAACCAGAGACGGCAGGACAGAGAGTGGTTGCTTCAGCTGAGGCCACGTGCCCCTGCGGGGGGAGGCAGCTTTCTCTCTGGGCCTGCCCTGTGGTGTGGGGAGCCTGGGTGCTTCTCCGGGGAGGCGGGAGAGTAGCCATCATGCAGCGCATTTTAAGACTGGAGGAAGGGAAGCTCCAAAAGGCGCAGGGGGCTGGTCTGAGCTGGCGGCTGGCAGACGGGAAACTTGAACCCACTCCCTGATTCTCCCTGTAGACCTTCAGCAGTCGTGTTGCCGGTCACACCAAGGATGGTGAGCTGGCCCAGCTTTGAGTTAAGAGCACAGTTAAGTGTCAGAAGAGGAGTATGGGCTGGGTCCTGGCTCAACAATAGCTGTTCATATGTGTTGAGGACTTACTGTGTGCCAGGTGCTATGCTGTCTTGACTCATAATATCTCACTGAATCCTCGGAATAATCTCAGGAGGCAGACACCAGTATTATCTCCATGTAGTGGGCAAACAGGCACAAAGAAGTGACTTCCCGTGGTCACATGGCGGGTGGGGGTGAAGCTGAGACTGGAATCCCAGCAGAGTGGCTCAGAGTTGCCCGTTGTACCAGGACAAGGCCTCTCACAGCCGGGAGAGCGACACCCGCCTGTCTTCTCCTGGTACCTGACCATGGCGGGCCTCGGTATGCATTTGTTGGGAATAATCGCGTGAATGGATGTGAGGCTTTGGACAAGTGACTCTGCCCCTCTAAGTGGCAGTAAAGTAAGAGGCAGCCACCTTTTCTCCAGTGTCGATGGGCAGAGTACTGCGTGGTGATGTTTCTAAGAGCTGAGGTCAGGGCCAGCCCATGGCGGCTGTGGTCCCTCTGGGCAGACGGTGCCTCCAAGTGGCTCTGAACCATCCTGGGAGTCAGGGTGCGGCTCTGAGCTGTCTCACTTGAGGGGTGGGGGTCGGAGGCAAGTTCTGCCTGCATGCGTGGCTGTGGGGTGTCACCCGTGGCTGGCGTTGGGCTTCCTCTGGGCAAAGCCGGGGGCCAGAGGGGCGGAGGGTGAGCGAGCCCTGTGAGCGGGTGCGTGCAGACCTCTGCATTCCTGTGGGTCGCTCACAGCTGGCCAGGTAGCTCCCTCCCTCATTTTTCTTGTCATTTCCCCGTGCCTGTCTTTCATCCAGGCTCCGGGAAGCGAGGTGACTCACCCAGGTTCCCACAGGTGTGGAGCATGATTCCAGGCCTCACCCACCGCCTTCTGAGGGCCCCCTCCAGCTCCTCACTGTGGGTTTCAAAAGTGGGGCAGGTGCCTGGGGCAGAGCCAGATCGGGGGCCCCTGGAGGTCTCCTGTGTGGCAGGAGCCCCCATTCAGGTGTGCCCCCTATGTGGACAGCTCTGACAGTAGGCGCTCTGTAGGGGGACTCAGGAGACGCCAGGATCCATCCCAGGATCTGCCGTAGATCTGCTGTGTGGCCTTGAGTAAGTTCCTACCCCTCTCTGGGCCTGGGCGTACAGCCCTGTGAAGTGGGAGCATGGGGCTCTCTGCTGTTCTGCCCTTCCCTTTCAGGGGTGTGATTTATGCCGTAGGGCCCAGACTGGCATTGTCTCAATCCCTTTTGAAGACACTAGGCTACCGGGGACTCTCAGCCTTGTCAGTTGGGGGACAACTGGACTCGGAATCGAGGACAAGGTTCTGGTCCCAAACAGTCCTGGGATGGTGAGAAGCGCATGGCAGGGCGAGGTGGGGCTCGCCACGGAACTCCACCGCTGCACTCCCCCGGGTGGGCCCTGGGAAGCTGGGGTTCAGCAGACAGTACCCCCACATGGGAGGCAAGCACTGATTCTGGAGGCTGTGAGATCTGGGTTTGAATACGAGCTTTCCCACTCACCTCTGGCCACCCACCTGGCCTTTCTGAGCCTCAGTTTCCTCACTGGTGAAACAGGTGACATGGTCTCCCTAAGTTGAGGTTAGGATGAAAGGCAGGCATGTCTCCCCAGCCACCCGCTGACAGTTAGCTAGTTCCCCAGTGGCATGCGTGGATCTGTTGAAGGGTTGGAAAATTGGGATTGGGGTTGAATCAGAGAAAGTTCCGGAATCCTCTGGAGGCTGAGTCCAGAAATAGAAGACCCCAGAGGCAGAGGCTGCTGATGGCCAGACAGGCCTCCACCAGCCCCCAGGAGGCCACAGTGAGCTGGCAGCAGGGGCCTTCCCTCCCTCCCGGGGCTGCTGGCTGCATAAATTACTCGGCAGCCTCTGGGCTAATTTTACCTTCTTGGTTTTCATGAATCATTTCCCATCCGGGGGCGTGTGCGAGGGAATGGAAACGGCCCTGCCAGCTGGGTGCCCGGGCGCCAGCCGCGGTGAGGCGCCTGTGTGGAGCCCTGCCCGCGAGCTCAGAGGCAAGGCCCGGACACCCTGGGATCCCCTGAAGGGCTCCCCCCAGGCCCGCTCCTTCCAGCTTTGTCCGCTGTGTCCCTGTGCCTTTAGGTTGTGATTTTGCAGGTCCTGGGGCTGGAACTTGGGCTGAATCAAAATGAATCTGGAATCCCATGATTCTACCGTGATGGACATTTGGGTCTATTTTGACCCCTAGCGGTGGAGTGGTTCAGCAGAGAGACCCCTGTGACCTGCTGGGGTGCTTCTTTGTGGCCCAGCTCTGGGAATTTGCAGGAATGCTGAATTTTCATAGTCACAGAACATGAGAGCTGGTCGGCTCTGGCTGAAAGTCCAACCTAACCACCTTGGGTAAACTGAGGCTCAGAGAGAGGAAGGGATTTAGCTCAGGTCAGTGACTCCTGGAAGTCAGGCTAATGGTTATTTACTGATTGCTCACCATTTTGCATACAACACCCCTCTTTGACTATTATTATCCCCATTTTGTGGAGGGGTAACTGGAGGCCCAGAAGGTGAAACAAATTCCCCAGATGACACAGCTGTGTGTGGTGGAGCCATAGTTTGTGGAGCCCGAGTTGTTCCCAACTTCCACACCAAGCTGCCTCTTGGAGTGGGTTTATAAGCTCACTGTGAGTGGTCCTGGGAGCCCCCAGCTCACTCTCTTCTTCCCTTCACCAGATGTGTATCAAGCCCCTGCTGAGAGCCGTTCTGGGCCATTCTTGGGTGCAGGCAGGGTGGACAGAGGCTGGGGCACCGGTGAGGCCCCTCCCCAGCACCCCCATCTCACCCGAGGCTGAGTTCCCAGAGGACAGCGTCCACACAGCACTTTGGTCTCTGAGTGAGGCCACACACTCAGCGGCCCGGCCCAGGCAGGAGGGACACGGGTCCGCCGGAGATGTGGAAAGTAAGTGCCCCGCCCATTTGGCCTCCACCACCCAGCCCTGGCAAATTGTTGCCACATGGGACCCCTTGCCTGCCATTGCGAACGCTGCGGATTTTCCAGAGAAGCTGAACATCCATGTTTCTACACGAAATCTTCTGTTTCTTTAGAGTTGGCAACCAAAGCAAAAATAAAAATTGGAAAAAAGTCAGCCACCCGTTTGTAAGCTGTGGATCCATATTTCTGCTGCCTGTCTCTAAGCCTGTCTCTGGTTAGAGCGAGTTCTTGTTCTAATCATTCCTCAGGGGCCACATCTCCGAGGAGGTCCCTTAACTCCTTGCCATGGAAGACCCTACCCCACCTACAATTGCAGTTTATCACCCTCAACACTAGACTGCCACCCTGGAGTAGTGGAAAGGGGCATGGGCTTTGACCTGGAGAGTCTCTAGATAGTTGCTTTGCATCCTTGTTCAAGCTACTTAGCCTCTCTGAGCCTCCATTTTTTTAAATTTGAAAAACAGGTACAGCAAAATTGAACTCAGAAGATTGTTGAAAGGACTAAATACAATCAGACAGAAACCCCAGTTAAGCAGAATTAGGCAAAAGTGGAATTTATGGGCCCAGCAAAGTAAGAGGTTCATGAGTGTCCCAGCTTCAGGCACAGTTGGATCCAGGGCTCACACAGCGTCATCGGGACTCAGACTGTCTGTCCGACTCTGCTTTCCTCTGTACTGGCTCCACTCATAGGCAGACTGCTGGACTTGGTGGCACAGTGGCTGGCTGCCAGCGGGTCTGTACTTATGTTCTGTTCTTTCAGCGCCTCCTATTCCCAGCAGATTCCTCCAAAGCCCCCAAACTACAGCTCTTGATTAACTGGGCCCTTTTCCCTTCCCTGCACCGTTCACTCTGCTGGGTAGATATTTCTGCTGTGGATCAGTCCTTGGGCCAATCAATCAGAGTGAAGCATTTTGAAAAGGGGACTCTCCAAGGACACCAGGGGGCTCGGTGCCAAAAGGGGGAATGGATGCCAGCAGGGAAGCCTACAGACATTCTTCCCGGGCTGCAAGCCTCATGAGGGTAGGGACCTAGGTCACCCCAGGCTCCCAGCACCTAGGACAGTGCCTGGCACTCCACAGCATGCCAAAGTCAAGAGTGAATGAATGGATCTCCTCTACAGTACGTGTAGAACCCCGGGCACAGCGCCTGGCGTCAGCCACATCTGTACCCCTCCTGCTTCTTCCTGGAAAACCAGGAGGAAGGTCTTCCATCCTTGGTCCTGGCCAAGTTTACCCCTGTGGAGTGTAAGTGCCTCCTCAGTGTGCAGCTGGTCAGCCCAGCCCAGGAAGGCCCAGAATACTGTTTGGTGCAATTTAACATACAGTCATTATAATAATTAGTAATCACAGCACCTTGCCTTCACAGGTGTGCTCTGAAATCAGCTCACTGTTGACTTCTTTACTGCCTGTGTCCAGATCATTTATGCTTTTTACCATGTCAAGCTTGAGCTGCTGCTAGAGCTTCAGTTTCCTCAAGGGTAAGACAGGGATAGAATCCACCCTGCAGGGTTGCGGAGAGGATTAAGTGAGATAAGAAAAAGGTGGAGCTCCTGGCCCAAGTCCTGGCACAAGGAGGTGCTCACGAAGAGCCAGGTTCCCTTTGAATCCCCTCAAATCCAGGTCCTAGCGTATGAATAAGCCCACATGTGTAAGCCTTTTCATGGGAATGTGGGAAGATTGTTAATTCTTCATAAATGCCCACAAATGGTGCACACATACACATAAGACACAGTTATGCACATATACACTTAGGAAAGAACCCTAATCTCTTGGCATAGAGGCTACATGTGGCCAAGACTCTGTGGATCAGCAGGACAGTTGATTACCCCCAGCACAAGAAACAGCGGGCTCATCAGCACGGTAGCACCCGTTACTCTGCCCCCGGGTCCCGTGGGGCGATATGATGGACCCAGATGGGGACTGTAGGTTACTCCACACTGGAAAAACTCAGGGCTGAGGACTTGGCACCTTTTGCAGCCAGCAGTAATCAAGTTGGCTCCCCTTCTCTGGGGAGCGAGCAGGTGTATGGTATTTGTGCTGTGTTGCCATGGCTGACTTAGTTACCTGTGTGACTACGGAAATGGCTTAGGTGGGAGGGTGGTGCAGGCTTACAGTGTGACAAGCTCAGCAGGGGATGCTCAGGGCCCATGGTGGGCCGTCCCTTCCATCACACACACACACACACACACACACACACGCCTTACTTGTGCCAGGATGGAAGGGTGGCCTGGCTACCTGGTTCCCTGTTAGAGGTATTCGTGCGTGCTCAGTGATGGCATACACTGGCTCTCAGCCTCTGGCCGTGTAGACTAGTGCTTCTCAGACTCTCCTGTGCATACAGGTCACTTGGGGAGCCTCCTGCTCTAAAGCAGACTCTGACTTGGGAGGTCTGGGGTGGAGCCCCAGACTCCGCATTTCGAACCAGCGCCAGGTAATGGCCCTGCTGCCCACCTGTGGACCACACCTGGAGAAGGAGGGATTTAGGTGACCTGTGAGGTTTCTCTCAATTCTGAAATTCTGGGCAGAATTGGGTAAATAAACTGGGTAAGTAAACCGCCAGTGAGAATGGCAGGGCGAGATGGAACAGGGAGGGAAGGAGGGAGCAGGAGGGGACGGCAGGAGAAGCAAAGGCTGGGGTCAGGCCCACTGGGCCCCCGATGGCCCTGCAGCCCCCTCCCTCCACAGGTCTTTCCCTTCCGATCTCGTGGTACAGACAGTGGTACCCCTTTCCTTGTGGCCAAGACGCCGCACCGTGTTTCATCAGGGTCCTCCCTGGTGGCGTAGAGGCTTCCGCTCTGGGGTCAGTGGGAAGCGTGTCAAGGCAAGGATGCCAAGGACGCCACCGTGGAGAGGGGCAGGGAGAGCAGAACGGGAGGAGGGGCTGCCCGTGCAGGCTGGGTGGTGGCGGGTGTGCCTCTCCCAGAGTCTTCCTCTGTGAGCTCTTGACAAAGTCACTGCCTCTGGGCCTTCATTTCCTTGTCTAGAAAGGAGGGGCTTTGGGCCGGGTTTCCCTAGTGGCTCAGGTGGTCAAGAATCTGCCTGCAGTGCAGGAGACCTGTTCGATCCCTGAGTCAGGAAGATCCCCTGGAGAAGGGAATGGCTACCCACTCCAGTATTCTGGCCTGGAGAATTCCATGGACAGAGGAGTCTGGCGGGCTCCAATTCATGGGATCGAGAAGAGTTGAACAGGACTGAGTGACTAACACTTTTGAAGCCTGGGTGCATCCTTTCAGCTCTGACGGTCTATAGGAGGCAGTGAGATGTGAGAGCCAGCGCTGGCTCTTAAGAGACACAGGTGGGACCTGGGGGCAGATTGCTTAAAGACTCTCTGCCTTCTGCATTAGCATCATAGAGGTAAGGAGCTGGGGACACCAGAGGACATGTTGGGTCCCCAGCATCTGCCTGCCACCCAGCCAGCAATCAATGCAGAGCACTTCTGATTACCCTTGAATGAATGTACCTATCCAGACCTTTGCCCATCAAGACCTTGCCTTCCTCCCGCTTTGGCATCTGAGAGCATGGCCTCTCTGAGCCCTTGTAGCTCAGCCCAGAGACCCTATGCTGCTTGCAGCCTGACCCCGCCCTCCAGAGGCACACCCCCTTCTCCCCAGCCTTATATGGCTGTGGTTGACTTGGTGCTTGGAATCCTGGGTCTCAGGGAATGGACTTCAGGGTCCCCTTCCATGGGGCCAGCAGGGGGTCGGAAGGAGTCCCCCACCCCTGCCCACCCTCTGTCTATCAGCAGATACCACCTCCCGTTCCCCCCACTTGCTGCCATGCTTGAAGGGGAGGAGCTAGGGCAGCCTGGGACTAATTTTTTAGGCTATAAATACTGACATGTACTCTAAAACTTTTTACTATGCAGGAAAGATAGAAGAATATAATAAACTTCCATGTGTCCGTCAGCCAGCCTCAACAGTTAGTAACTCCTAGGCATTACTAGGGCTTCTCTGGTGGCTCAGCAGTAAGGAATCCACCTGTAATGCAGGAGACCTGGGTTCAATCCCTGGGTCGGGAAGATTCCCTGGAGGAGGGCATGGCAACCCACTCCAGTGTTCTTGCCTGAAAAAATCGCATGGACAGAGGAGCCTAGAGGGTTACAGTCCACCCCATGGGGGTCACAAAGAGTTGGACATGACTGAGTGACTAAGCATGCACACACGCATTACTGAGCTATTTTTTTAAGTTAGAAATGCATGGATCTGGTGTACAACTCAGTGAGAAGTAAGTCCCGTTCCCCACTTGAGCGTTCAGTCTCAGGAGCAGTGGCTGTTATAGCCTAGAGCTATTCTGTGCATGCATGAGCACATATAAATGCATATGTTCTCCTAATTTTATTAAAATGGGGCACGTTTATTTTATAAAACACACATTAATATAGCTTTGTCATTTTGTATCAGACACCATTCTGGGTAGATAACAAATATTAACTCGTTTAATCCCCGTAACAGCCGTATCCGGTGGCTGCTATTAATATCCCCAGGCACACAGAGGTTAAGGAACTCCTATGACATCACGCTCATTTAGATTGAAGGCGGGAGGAGAAGGGGACAACAGAGGATGAGATGGTTGGATGGCATCACTGACTCGATGGATGTGAGTTTGAGTAGACTCCAGGAGTTGGTGATGGACAAGGAGGCCTGGCGTGCTGCCAGGGGGTCCATGGGGTCGCAAAGAGTCAGACACGACTGAGCGACTGAATTGAGCTGATGACATCACACTAGGTTGACCTTGTTGGGAGTTAAACCTGGGCAGCTTGGTCTCAACCACCATTTTTTACTGCCTCTCAAAATATATATGTAGTCTTCTTTACCTCGATTTTGTTTTCACCACGAATTATGTAATCCATCCAACAAATGTGTGCCTAACTTTGCACCAGGCATTATTCTAGTGGCAGGGGATATAACAATGAACAAAACAGATACACATCTCTGACCTTCTGGACTTTACATTCTAGTCGGGGAGACAGCCAGCCAGTAATAGAGATAAGTACTGCATATATTTGATGGTGAATAGTGCTCTGGAGGAAAATGAAGCGAGGGAGGAGGGGTAGAAAGTGTAAGGGAGCTGCAGTTTTATACAAGCGACCGGAGGATGTGATATTGAGCAAAGGGCTGAGGGCATGAAGGAGTGAGCCCTGCGGGTCCCTGGGGGAAGAGCATGCCCGGCAGAGGGAACAGCCCGTGCAAAAGCTTGAGACGAAGCATGCCTTGCTGCAGGCTGTGCAAGGCAGCCTTCGGGGCTGTGGTGAGAGTCAAGCGGCAGCGGGAGGAGATGAGGTCCGGAGTGAGTGGGGGCGGGTACAGATTGGGTCTGGCTGGCGCGCCCCTGAAGAGCTTTGCTGTTTGCTCTGTGTGAGATGGGGCTCCAAGGAGGTTTTGAGCTGGGGACCATTTAATCTGACTTAGGTAGTCACAGGTTCATCCCGGCTCTGGGGCGGGGAATGGACAGTAGGGGCAGAGTGGAAGCAGGGGGTAGAGTTTGTTCTATTGCTTCCTCCTTTGAAAAAACTGCCTGTACTGTGGATGTGCTCTCATTTACTTAACCAACCTCCAGATGGGCACACTGGTTGTTCCTTGCCATCCAGACAGTGCTGCAATGAATACCCTTACCCATGTGTCTTGGAGAAATTCTGAGAAGTGGAATTGCAGGACCAAAGGTCATGGGTATTTTTTGAAAGGTTCGCAGTGCCAAATTGCTCTCCCTAGAGGTCCCAGTTTATGGTCCCAGCAGCAGCGCATGAGAGAGAGCTCAGGTCAGAGCGTCCGGTCAGATCTTGGGCTTAGCGTGCTAAGTCGCTTCAGGCACATCTGATGCTATGCGACCCGGTGGACTGTAGCCCGCCAGGCTCCTCTGTCCGTGGGATTTCCCAGGCAGGAATACTGGAGTGGGTTGCCATGCCCTCCTCCAGGAGATCTTTCTGACCCAGGGACGGAACGACGTCTCTTACGTCTCCTGCATTGGCAGGCGGGTTCTTTACCACTAGTGCCATGTGGGAAACTTAGGGGAGATGGTAGCTGGAGGTGCAATGCTGCCGCCTCCCCCTTCTGCCCCTCTGCGGTCCAAGGCACCGTGGAGGAGGATGCTGTACAGAGGCCCAGCCAGAGTTCCGATCCCAGCCTGTTTGGACCTGTGGGTGGGGGTGGAGCCTGTACCTTTGATAGGACAGGGTACCGGTGAGGATGGCCAGGGCTGCAGGTAACAGAGACCCCATCCTAGTCAGGCTTGAGTGAAAACATGTGACGGGAAGTGCAGAAGTAGGGGAGATTTTAGGACCATTTGATTTAATGCCTTAACCAGGTTGATTAAAGTCTCCATCTCGGGGATGATTTCCAGTACCGAACAAACCACACTCTGTCCTCTGATTCTTTGACACCAAACGATCCAGAATGAACGCAGAATCGCACAGGTTGAGGACCCGCTCCCTCTTGATTGTCCCCTCTCCAAATGCCACTTGCAATTCCTGGGCCACCCATGCAATACTTATGACCAACATAAATCAGGGATTTCCATGACCTTCTCCCCAGCGTTGTCACTCCCAAGAACAATTTGCAGAACTCAGGAAGGTGCTTTACTTACTATTTGTGGTTTATTATAAAGGCTACAACTCAGATAGAGCCAAACGGAAGAGCAAGGCATGGGCAGAGGGGTGTGGATCCTCCATACCCTCTCCAGCCATTCCACCCTCCCAGCACCTGGCTGTGGTCACCAACCAGGAGGCTCTCTGAATCTTAAGGATTTTTATAGGGGACTTCCCAGGTGGTCCAGTGGTTAAGACTTCACCTTCCAATGCAGGGGTTGTAGGTTCGATCACTGGTTTCAGGGAGCTAGGATCCCACATGCCTCATGGCCAAAAAACCCAAAATATAAAGCAGAAATAATATTGTAACAAATTCAACGAAGAGTTTAAAAATGGTCCACATAAAAACATCTTTAAAAAAGAGAATTTTTATAGAGTTGGATCTTTACCTCCCCTTACCCTTCTCCCCTATCCCTACATCAGTGAATGGGACTGAAAGTTCTAATTTGAATCTCTTGGTCATTCTGGTGATAAGCCCCATCTTAAGTCCATCAAGGGGCCCCATCCTATGTTACCTCATTAGCATCAACTCAGGTGTGATAGCAAGGGGCTCCTTGTGACTAACAAGACACTCCTAGTGGGAAATGCCAAGGGTTTTAGAGCTCAGTTCCAGGAACTGGGGACAAAGACCAAATATATTTATTACTATACCACGCCTCTCCACTACTCTTCTGTGCTATCTTCATCCTAAGGGGGATTCCTGCTGGGGTCTTCTGCAGGACATGCCTGCCATTTGCAATAATGGCTGTGTGCTTTCTCCAGAGGGTAGGACAGTCATTCCCATGAGGAAGGTGCAGCATCTGAGCAAAATCTGATTTCGTTAGTGGGAGGAGAGGGGGATCCAGGTAAGCCACCAACAGTAAGAAGCCAGCTCATTAAATAGGTGCCATCCTTCACCAGCTTCTCCACTTGACTCATGAACTGTTTCTTCCAACTCCTTATCAGAGTCTTACCATGAAGGAGTCAACATATTACCTCTAAAAGATTCTTCAGGAGGAGCCACCTCGGGAGTACATGTTCCATAGCCCCGGACCAGCTGCATCGCTGGTGCTCAGTGAAAACTGATGTGTAGATAAAGGCCTGAAGCCAGATCTGTTGTGACTGAGACAGGAGCCTCAGCTGGCTGGACCTCAGTTCCCCCAGCTGCAAGATCAGGCGCTGGATGGGGTTAGAGAGTCTCCCCATGGGAATTCCTTGCCCTGAGAGCCCCTGCAGAGTTTTTTCTTTGTTTTTATTAACATATAGAAAAATAAAAGTGTGACAATGTGTTTTCACGAACTTAGAAAATGGGACCAATACTCAGATGGGGCCAGTCCTCAGATCTAGAAGTAGGGCGTGACAAGCATCCTAGAACTGCCTTTCCTGGCCCTTTCTAATTGTTTGCACGGATAACCAGTTACACCTTTAACCACCATAGTTTTGACTATTTTAAATTTTACACAAATCAAGCCACAAAGCATGTACTCTCTGGGGTCACGTTTCTTTTCTAAGCATCATGACTCATCTACTCTATAGGGTGCCGTTGTGGTCCAATTTCATTCCTGCATAGTATTCTATCCACTAAGCTATTTTTTTTAACATAGAGAAGTGTAATGAAAGTCTCATGGCTCTGTGTAATCAGCAGGACAAGTGAATGAACCATGACAAATTTCTTTGCTTTTGCTTAGAATGATAGCAATGAACCAATGTGTTCACCCTAGTTTTCACATAACCTATAAGAAAAATTAGGAAAAGGAATGAATTCTTACAGAGTCCATGCAATATGTTTCATGGACAAAACCTTTCAAATGGGAATCATAGAAATTAAAAGAGGTGCTTTGTGGTAAAAAATATTGGGGCCCTTATTACTCAATTGGGCGATTGATTCATTCATTCATTCATTCATCCTATGTGTATCAAGTGGCACATATATGACACTTATATGACAATCTTTAATCTAGATTCCTCCTTCCTCCCAAATAGTTGGTTGTGTGTGCATGAGCGCTAAGTCATTTCAGTAGTGTCTGACTCTTTGCGACACCATGGACTGTGGCCCGCCAGGCTCCTCTGTCCATGGGATTCTATAGGCAAGATTATTGGAGTGGGTTGCCATGCCCTCCTCCAGGGGACCTTCCCAACCCAGAGACTGAACCTGTGTCTCTTAGGTGTCCAGCATTGCAGATGGGCTCTTTACCACCAGCACTGCTGGAAGCCCTAAATAGTTGGTTAGGTCTCAGCATCTAATGACAAGTGAGTAAAGATAGAAGAACATCGGTTATCCTCTTCTCTGGCAGTTTCTCAACTAAATGAGTACAAAGAGTTCTTTTACAATTTTTTTAAGTGACATAAGCAAAAAAGAATGAAAACTCTTTAACATAAGATCCACAACTAACCACTAGTGATATCCCAAAATATATCCTCCCAGACCTGTGTTGCAAATCCATATAACTAAATACACATTTTATACGCGATTGTTTTGTATCTATCTTTTCGCAACTTTCATTTAAAAAATTGACTTTATTTTTTAGAGTAGTTTTATGTTCACTGGAAAATCGAGCAGAAAGGGGAGAGTTTTCCTATGCTCCCTGCCCCCCACCCCCTTCCCCACTGTGGACAGCAGCGTCAGTCTTAGGACTAGCCCAGGCTCCAAGAGTTGGAAGTGTTTTTGGACCCATCAGTCCTCAGCTTTGTGGCTGGTCCAGGGGCCACCCCAGCAGGCATTCAACTGTTGGTTATGCAGTTAAACCCAGAGGCATGTACATTTGTTACAACTGCTGAACCTACACTGAGATCATTATCATCCAGAGTCCACAGTTTACATTAAGGTTCACTGGTGTTATGCATTCTATGGGTTTGGACAAATGGATAATGACACGTATCCACCATTATAGTACATCCAGGGTGGTTTCACTGCCTTAAAAATCCTCTGTGCTCTACTTATTCACCTCTCCCACCCTCCAACCCCTGGCAACCACGGACCTTTTTGCTTTCTTCATAGTTTTGCCTTTTCCAGAATGTCATAAGTTGAAATCACACAAGATGTAGCTTTTTCTGATTCTCTTCTTTCACTTCATAACTTTCATTTTTCTTTTAACAGTATATTGAGCATGTGTTTCCATGTCAATAAATATTCTTCTGAAGCGTTGTTAGTTGCTGTCTAATATTTCCTTGTATGTTGTGTATTAACTTCTGTGTTTGAGGTTTGTTTCCTGTTTTTTTTTTTCACTACTAAAATAGTGTTGCAGAGGACAGCCTTGTGGGTAAATCTTTGCACACAGCTTAATTATGTCCTTTAGATAAATTATTAGATTTGAGATTGCTCCTACAAAGGTTTTGCCCATTTCAAGGCTTTTGATATGTATTGCCAAATTGCCCTGCAGAAAGGTTACATCAGTTTCTATTCCAACTGCTAGAGTATGTGGGGTATTTCCCCACATACTTGCCAACTCTGACTGGTATTGAGATTTTTAATCTTTGCCAGTTTAATAAAGGAGATATGATATTTATTTGTTTTTTTATATTTATTTGAGAGTATTAAAGTTTTGTGGTTTTCTATAAAGTATATTGGCCATTTGTCTTTTTTTTTCTTTCACAACTTTTCCATTTTTTTCTATTGGAATAATCATCTTTATAGTATAGGTTATTAAAAGTATTTTTCTATTAAGGGTATTGGCTGCTTGTAAAGGCCCTCTTTTAATGTCAAAAAATGTCACCAACATCACCACCTAATGTGTTGTGGCTAGTTTTTTTTTTTTTTTCGTTTAGTTGTTAAGTCACGTCCAACTCTTTGAGACTCCATGGACTGTAGCACACCAGTCTCCTCCGTCCATGGGATTTTCCAGGCAAGAATACTGGAGTGGGTTGCCATTTCCTTCTCCAGGGGATCTTCCTGACCCAGGGATGGAACCCGCAGCCCCGGCCGCATCTTCTGCTTTGCAGGCAGATTCTTTACTGCTGAACCACTGTGGAAGCCCCATACCTAATGTGTGCTACGCTTTTAAAATAATAAATAAAATGGATAAGAAGAATATATATAGAGTACTTATTCGATGCCAGGCACTGTGCTATGTAAAACAGCCCTGTGAGATAGGATCTGATATCTGTCCCATTGGACAGATGGGGAAACAGAGGCAGGAGTGGGTAGTGAATTTTCTCAAGGTTACACAGCTTGTGAATGGCTGTGCTGGTATCAGCTGAGTAACAGAACACATTGTGGCAGAGCTTCTATGAATCAGTAACACTTTTAAATAAATTTACCTTTTGTTCATCACCAAACTATCCACATATTAATACATTTGCAAATTCATCTTATGTATAAGCACTAGGTGTATATTTTTTTCTATAGGCAGTGCTTGCTGGACATATGCATCCAACAACTCCCTGTAATAATTTCATGCTTTTTCCTGCTTACCCCCCACAGTCTACTGTTAAAAACCATGTCAGACCTTTTATTTTTCAGGAGGAGGAAACTGAGACTCAAGGCCAGGCAGGACCTCGCTCAGGGACCTCTGAAAAGCTTATGGCACAGTCAGGACTGAGACCCACGGCTTGGGACCCAGCCCACATCACTATGCGACTCGAGTAGCCCCCTTACTGCACGTCCGTTTGTCATCAGAGGAGACAACGCAGGATGCTGCAGGGGCAGGAGGCCTGCCAGACTCTCCTAGCGCCAGCCTCTAGGGTACCCCAGTGGGTACAGACTCCCAGTCCCTCTGGCCACACTTGCTGCCGGGCATTCCAGGACCTTGGCATCCTGCCAAGGGTGAAAACAGAGCTGCAGGCTCCTGAGCTGCATTCTGTCCCCTCCTCTTGGGTCTGCATCTCATTTCTGGGTTTGCAACATGCCTAATCTCCGCGTGTGCAGACTCTGAGGAGCCAGCTGAGAGGGAGCATTGCCAGCAGCTTGGGAGTCCTCCACGAGGCCTGCCGACCACCCCTCCCCCAGGTCCCTCTCCAGGCAAGCAGAGCCAGAACAATCCGCAGAAACAGTTGCTGGAGCTTCACCTGGCTCCGGCCTTACAGTGCCTGCTGACATGGACCCAGTGAAGGACATAAGCCTGTGCTTTCCCTCTCTTCCCAACTGAAAGTCCATTCAGTCCTGTCATATCCCATCTTCTCCCTCCCTGCCCCCATGGCCTTTGTTACAGACACAGAGGACTGTAATACATGTCAGTCACATAAGTGAGGCTTGATTCTGATTCTCCAGGCAGCTGGACCCCTCCAGGAATGAGGAAAACTTAACTGTGTAGTTAGTAAATAGGTATCAGTAGTGAGTATTATGTAACCTATTGCATTTCCCTTTTTGCCTTTGCTGCCAGGAGGCTCAGAACTGAATGGAAAACTAGATCACCAACCATCCTACAACAGATTCTGGGTATAACTAGCATCACTCCTTCTCCACGAGGTCTCTGGTTGTTCAGTTGTCCTGTTGAGTATGGGTTTATGTTATAAATCATCACAATTTTTTTTAAGAAAAGAATGGGATGAAGGTGGGATATAAATGAAAAATAAGACCTGAAAGGAAATAGTCCATAGACATCTCACTTTGAGATTCAAATGAATGCTTTTCTCATAAGAGGATGGTCTCCCCGGGGCCATTTCAGACTTACAGAAGTGTCTGTGGGCCACTTCCCTCCATCTTTCTCTTGGTCTCTCTCTCTTTCCATCTTTTTTTCTCTGCTTTCCTCTCCTCTCCCTCTTCCCCTCCAGTGTTCATTCTCTTACTGTTGCCTACTTCTCCCTCCTCTCCTTCCCCGCTTTGTCTCTATAACCTCCCTCCCCTCTCTCCTCCCTCTTCCTGCTCACTCCCTTGCCTCTGGCAGCCAGTTTACTGTTAACATCTCTTATAAACCCTTAGCACTTGGCTCTTTCCAGGGCCTTGACCCCATCTTTGTCTCATTGATTTCTCTGGGCAATTTTGATTATTTCCATTTTGCCAAGGAAGACACTAAGGCCTACAGCATTGAAGTCACATGCCTGTGGTTGCACAACTTGTGCTTTACACTTATTATCAAATCCAAGCTCCAGGCCTCAGGAATCTAATTCCCTCACAGTCTCACTTTCCCTCACTGCCTCTAGATACCAGCCTCGCCCACCTTGTCTCGTAGAGGTCATGAGAAAGTGCCCCAAGAAGAGGGTTCAAAACAATAACCCACCCACCCTGTCACCCCCTTCGGATCTCTTATAGGGTTGAGACTCTCAATGGGGACAGAAGGACATATTAGTGGAGGTGGGGTGAGTTAAGACATGGGTCATTTGTCCATCAATTCCCTTGACAAATATTTATTGAGAATGTGCTACATGGTAGGCAAGGCTGAGACCAGGTGAGGAAAGCAAGTGTAAAATTTAAGGAGGCACTCACTCTCAGGTACCAATCCTGCAAGTGCATGACCCTGAAAATGAGAGCTTCCTTAACATTTATGCCCTAGTATCTTGCTTGTCTTTCACTTATTTCTGCCCAGATGTCAGGTACTGTTACAAGTGCTGACCATTAAGTGGTGAGCAAAAAGGCCTGCACTCTTACCTTGGCGAGCTTCTAATCTATTATGGGAAACAGATATTAATCAAACAATCATGTTAAAAAGAGACTGTTCTAAGGATGACAAGGGCCATGAGGAAAGGGACATAGGGCTAGAGAGGGTATTATGGGGGGTGGCAGTGAGGGCTGAAGGATGGTAAGAGTTTCCCAGGTGAAATGCAGATGGAATACAAAGCAAGTTCACAGGCTCCCTGGCAAGGTGGAGCATGGGGGACAGGTGAAGGGTGGTGTACAAGTTGAGGATGGCATACAGGTGTAGCTGGGGGTAGGCAGAGGGGCTAGAACAGGAAAGCTCGATGCAAAATGGTCCCCACCAGTCAGTTCCTAATAGAGTGCTAGAGTTTGCAAATGACTGGCTTAAATCCAATCAAATGGAGAGAATTCAAAGCCACTCCTTCATAACATCACTCATACCCACCTGCCCAACGCGCTTGCTTCAGTTGATGCGCAGAGATGGTGACCAGATCCCTCCAATTTCGTCTCCATCCATTTAACCCAGAGATGTCTGTGATAGAACTTAATACTTGCCACATTTTCCCGATGAAGAAATGGGAGCACAGAGAAGTTAGAAAACCCACTGTCTTAGCTCAGGTTGTCATAACAAAATGTCATAAACTGGGTGTCTTAAATAGCAAACATCTATTTCTCACGGTTCAGGAGGCTGGGAAGTCCAAGATCTAGGTGCTGGCTCATTTGGTTCCTGGTGAAGGCTCTCTTCTTGGCTTGCAGACAGTTACCTTCCCACTGCCCTTACCTGATGCAGAGAGAGAGCAGGAGGGAGTCAGAGGAAGAGCACTCTGGTGTCTCTTCCTCTTCTTAAAGGGCACCAACCCTATTAGATTGGGGCCCCATCATTATGGTCGCATTTAAACTTTATCACCTCCTCACAGGCCCTATCTCCAAATACAGGCACAATGAAGAACATTGAGTCCTTAACACCTGCCCAGGGTCCCAGAGCCAGTCACAGAGGTTTGAACACAGGCAGTGGATGCTGGGGACCCAGACTCCTAAACGCTAGCCTAACTGGCTCAGAATGTGTTGTGTGTGAATGTTGTCCATCCAGTTGAGAAGTGCGCCTCACAGCAGGGGTGTTCAGTTCAGTTCAGTTTAGTTCAGTCGCTCAGTGGTGTCCGACTTTGCAACTCCACGAATCGCAGCACGCCAGGCCTCCCTGTCCATCACCAACTCCCAGAATTTACTCAAACTCAGATCCATCGAGTCGGTGATGCCATCCAGCCATCTCATCCTCTGTCGTCCCCTTCTCCTCCCACCCCCAATCCCTCCCAGCATCAGGGTCTTTTCCAGTGAGTCAACTCTTCGCATGAGGTGGCCAAAGTATTGTAGTTTCAGCTTCAGCATCAGTCCTTCCAATGAATACCCAGGACTGATCTCCTTTAGGATGGACTGGTTGGATCTCCTTGCAGTCCAAGGGACTCTCAAGAGTCTTCTCCAACACCACAGTTCAAAAGCATCAATTCTTCAGTGCTCAGCTTTCTTTATAGTCCAACTCTCACATCCATACATGACCACTGGAAAAACCATAGCCTTGACTAGACGGACCTTTGTTGGCAAAGTAATGTTTGCTTTTTAATGTCTGCTTTTTAATATGTTATCTAGGTTGGTCATAACTTTCCTTCCAAGGAGTAAGCGTCTTTTAATTTCATGGCTGCAGTCACCATCTGCAGTGATTTTGGAGCCCCAAAAAATAACTGACACTGTTTCCACTGTTTCCCCATCTATTTCCCATGAAGTGATGGGACCAGATGCCATGATCTTAGTTTTCTGAATGTTGAGCTTTAAGCCAACTTTTTCACTCTCCTCTTTCACTTTCATCAAGAGGCTTTTTAGTTCCTCTACACTTTCTGCCATAAAGGTGGTGTTATCTGCATATCTGAGGTTATTGATATTTCTCCCAGCAATCTTGATTCCAGCTTGCGCTTCTTCCAGCCCAGCGTTTCTCATGATGTACTCTGCATATAAGTTAAATAAGCAGGATGACAATATACAGCCTTGACGTACTCCTTTTCCTATTTGGAACCAGTCTGGTTGGTCCATGTCCAGTTCTAACTGTTGCTTCCTGACCTGCATACAGGTTTCTCAAGAGGCAGGTCAGGTGGCCTGGTATTCCCATCTCCTTCAGAATTTTCAGGGATCCCTTAAAATTCCATTGGGTCCACCCAATGGGTCCGCCTTGGACCTATAGGCCGAGTCCAGAACCCACCCGGGGTTGGTGATTCCAATGATCCTTCTGGAAGAAGACTGGGCTGAGGGTGTGGCATGGAAGTGAACTAGTCCAGACAAGACGCTTACCTTTGGGGGTCCTCCTGTTTCCAATTTACTCAGGGGAGGCCCCAGACTCCAGTGAGGACGTCACCAGGAATGGCTTGTGTGACCTTGGGGAGTCAGTTGACAAACTTCCAGCCCCAGGTTCCTGCCTCAGTGACCACCCCACCACCACCACCACCCCCCCCCCGAACCCCTGCCAGCATCACTGGAGGCTGGGAGCCATTTGGTTGGCCAGCCAAGATCGTGGCACGAGGCCCTTCGCGGGTGCGGGTCGCCACCCGAGGCCGCGCAGGTGGGGAAGGGGCGGGCTTGCGGTGCGTGGCTGGCAACTTGAGTGTCGGTGTCGCTCTAGCCGCGCCGTAGGCCATGCCGAGTGGGCTGCGGAGGCTGGGGGTGGCGGGGTGGGGGGACCCAGGGGGACCCGCGGCGGGCCACGGGGCCTAGCCTCCCCAGCGCTCTCATCCTCCCCAGACGCCCCGCCCGGCGCCCCGCGGCCCGCGGCCCGCGTAGGGGCCGAGCCCCGCGGGAGGGGCTGGAATCCCTCCCGGGCGGGGGCCCCCCTCCCGGGCGCCCGCTTCCTCCCGCTCCCCGCGCGTCCCCCTCCCGGCCGCCAGCCAGCTACGTGCCCCCGGGGCCGGCAAGAAGCCACATGCCCCCGCAAGGAATGCCGGGCCCGGCGGGCGGGCGGGGGGCGGGCGCCGGGCAGGGCCGGGCCGGCCCGGGAGCGCCCCGCCGCGAAGGTTGGTGAGAGGGGGCGGAGGGCGAGCCCGCGCCCTTCCCGGTCCCCAGCGCCGCCCCTGCGCCCGGCCGGTGCGCCGCGCAGGCCGGATCGCGGCATCTCACACTTTCCCCGCTGGACCCGCGGCCGGGACGACCCGCGAGCTCCGGGGGCGGGGGTGCCCGGGGGACCGGGAGTGGGGGGGGAGGCTGGGGCGGGGCGGTTCGGCCGGACCCGGGCCGCCCGCGCCCTCCCCCCCCAACACGTCCCCGCCGGCTCGGAGAAGGGGGCAGGCCGGCACGTCTCCCCACACCCCTCCCCGCTGCCGGCGGCTTTGGGGCCCCGGTGGGGAGCAGGGGGCTGATTAGCAGAGGAGCAGGGGTGTGGCCAGCGGGGCCCCGGGTAGTGAGTCACACACGCTGCTCGCCCAGTCCCGGGGCCGAGCGCGCTCGCAGCCCGAGCTGAGCGCTGCCCTGACCCGAAGAGTGTCCCCGGGCTTGGCATGAGGACCCTGGGGTGCCAAGGGAGGGGCTGAAGCCCAGCGCGGTGGTGGAGGAGGGCGGTAAGCTGCGGGCTAGGGAGACTGCCCTAGAGAGAGCTGGGTGGGGCTTGGAGCCAGGGCCGCCCACGCGGGGACCCCCCGCCCCCCACCAGGCCCCGCCTGTACCTGCTCTGAGCTGGCAAAGCGAGCCCGGCTGCATTCCCTGGCAGCCCTGGGTGAGGGGCTCTGCAGCCAGGCGCTCAGGGCCCGTTTCATCTGCCTGCCCCGCTTTGGCCCCCGGTGGACTTGAGCGGATCCCGCCCCTGTTCCCCCCCGTTGCAAAGTTTTGTGCGGAGGCTCCTATGGGTCCCTCATACCCTTTGCCTCTGGGCTTGGGGTCCAGGCTGTGCTTCGCAGCCCTGCCTCCTGGCCTGAGCGCCTCCCGGCCCCTGACCCCATGGGGCTGGTGGCTCCAGTCGTCCCCAGGACCAGCCCGGGTAGAAATGGCATTTCCTCTTGGCCCGGCTACAGCTGTTTTTGTTGTCTGTGTTCTTAAGCGCTTCCTCTAGGGATGGCAGGGAGGGTAACCAGACTCCATGGGACCCCCGCTTTGCCCTCTCGCCACTCACCCCTCTTCCCCTGTCTCTTTGATCCTCTTCCTCTGCCGGTCCCGCCTTCGCCCCCCAGGACAGAATGACTGAGAACATGAAGGAGTGCTTGGCGCAGACCAAGGCGGCGGTGGGGGAGATGGTGACGGTGGTGAAGACGGAGGTCTGCTCACCGCTCCGGGACCAGGAGTATGGCCAGCCCTGGTGAGGCCCCAGTGTGGGGACAGGCGAGGGAGAGGGGGGCATCGCCTGGCTGGGTTGATTGGAGACCCTGGGAAGTTGCCCTGCTCTGGGCAACTCCTAGGACCAGGGGTGGGCACGGGCTCTAGAAAAACCCAAGCAGTGGCCCAAGAAGGCCCGAACCCAGGTCTCAGGACCCCTATCTTTCTACTGTCTGCTGCATCAGACAAGCAGGCTGGCTGGGGTTCCTCCACCCGCCCCATCCTCGTGGCCTTCTGGCCAAGTTCTCGGCTTCTCTGCCCACCAGCCTCTCACTCTGATGGCTTTGTGCTTTCTCTACTGGCCCCTGTCCTGGCCAGCTCTAGGAGACCAGACCCCTCAGTCATGGAAGTGGAGCCCAGGAAACTGAAGGGAAAACGTGACCTCATCATGCCCAAAAGCTTCCAGCAAGTGGACTTCTGGTGTAAGTGGAGCTTGGGGCTCTTCCTGATCACACCGACCGTCACCCCCACCCCCCACCCCATCTCTGCTTGGGGGATTTGCAGAGGCAACTCTGATGCGAGGCCCTCACCTATTGTGTGCAGCAACACAGGTCCAGGCCTCAGTACATCCTCACCCTTAGCCGCTGAGGTCTCATTCTCCAGGGGAGGACCCTGAGGTTTGGTGAGGGTTAAGGACCTCCTGGCTCAGCTCCCCCGGCTCACAGATGCACACCCATCTGACTCCAGTCATGACCTTTCTTCTGTTTTTTCAGATTTGAAGCAAAGGGGGCTAGTGGCTTCCTTGGCATTGGCAGGTGTGTCCCTTGAGTCGCCAGGGAGGGGAGCGGGGTATCGCTGCTGAAGACTCAGGGGCCTGTGGCTGCTGGGGTGGGGCCAGGGCTGGGACTCGTGAGCCTCGTGCTGTGCGCGTTCCACTGGTCTACACCGTCCTCGGGGTGGGTTTCTCATCGGCCCCTCAGCCTCCATGGGGGGCTCTCCCTGCAACAACTGAAGCTCTCTTTCCTCTTTCCGCCCCTCCAGTCTGTGAGTCCTGCCAGGAGTACTTTGTGGATGAGTGCCCGAACCACGGTCCCCCAGTGTTTGTGTCTGACACGCCGGTGCCCGTGGGCATCCCAGACCGGGCCGCCCTCACCATCCCCCAGGGCCTGGAGGTGGTCAAGGAAGCCAGTGGGGAGAATGACGTGCGTTGCATAAATGAGGTCATCCCCAAGGGCCGCATCTTCGGCCCCTATGAGGGGCAGATCTCCACCCAGGACAAATCAGCTGGCTTCTTCTCCTGGCTGGTGAGTGTCTCCTGGGCTGTGCCTCGGTAAAGCGTGCCGGGAATGCAAATAGAAACCAGCAGGGGGCGCCATATGCTGGCCCGGCCTGGCCCCAGAGCTTTTCTGCCATCACTGCTGGGCAAGTGGATGATGGATCTTGCCGGCCCTTTGCCCCTGTGACCCTTGGTGTCTGAGGGCCATTCAGAGGAGCCACCTCTGTCAGCAGTCAGCAGAATCAGTGGTGGGGCGATTTCTCCCTGAATCCTCCTGTGTGTGTCTGGAGGACCACTATGTGACATTTACAAAGGCTTTACCCAAGCCCTCCTCTGGAGTGGATGACCTGGGGCTGGGGGTTGTGGGGATGCAGAGCATGACATTCAGCTAAAAAAGCAGTAAAGTCCAGAGCTAGAGGTAAAGCCTCCAACAAGACAGGCACAGTCCCTGCCCTCAGGGAGTGGATCGTCTGGTGGGGAGGGTAGGCAGTGAACAGATACATTCACACGTGACAGTTGTGGCTTAAGGGAGAACACAAGATGCTCTGGGGACACAGGGAGATGGCAGCGTTCACAATGCTCTGGAATTTGGGGCCTGGAGCCCGAGTTCATTGTGTTAGCCTGGTTTGCTAGTTACTATCTAACGTGACCTTGGACCAGTCATTGAACCTCTCTGTGACAGGATAATCATAGCTGATGGTGAAGATGAAATGCATCGATGCTGCAAAGTTCTTAGAATTGTGCTCGCCTCTAGCAAGCATGCAGTGAATATCAGCTATTGCTGTTATTGTTCTTGGCCTACTTGAGGGGTTTGGGCAAGATTTCCTCTGGTCTGAGACTCAAAGAATGAGTAGCAGTTAGTCAAAGGGGGATGAAAAATTGCTCCCTGTAGACAGAAGAGCTGAGAGAGAGGGACCCCAAGAAGTCTGGTAGGACAGCAGCAGTGAGCCTGAGAGGCAGAGAGGCGAGAATAGGCCGGGGAGGGAGATGGGGACCAGATATGCTGTGTTTCATAGGCCATGAAAGTGCATCCTTCATCCTGCGGGCCAGGTAAGCCATCCGAACATTTCAGACAGAAGTGTGACCTGGAAGGTTGCAGAATGGAGAAGTGGGATTCTGGGTAAAAGGCTGGAGTGAAGATTCATATAAGGAAAGATAGCAGCTTAAACTCAGGTGCTAGAGGTGGAGATGTTTGAGAGAGATTTAAAGGGGAGAATTCCTAAGATTTGTTGATGGACAGGATGTGAAGATGAAGAAGAGGGACTTTCAGATTTGAAAGGAAAGCTGATCAAAGGTGAATTTCAGGCATCAAACTTGGACAGAGATGGGGGACATGGGACAAGTAGGAAAATCATTCCTTAACCATTTATGAGAGTCTCCTTTGTTCCAAATACTGGGCTGACTCTGGGGACACAATGGTGGACCAGATCAGACATCAGTGCTCCCTTCATAGAGTTCACTATGGGAAGATGGAATGAATTAAGGAATAAGATAAGTAAATGTAAAATGATGACTCTGAAAGGTAATGAAGAGATGGGGAGGCTAGGAGAAAAGTGATCAACAAAGGGATTAGATGTGGCCAGAAGTCAGGAAAGGCTTCCTTATGGCTGATCTGTGATTGAAGGAAGAGAATTCCTACCAGGTGATGATTGTGAGGACTGTCAAGATGGATGCAGCAACATGAGCAATGGTCCTGTGGCAGGAGAGAGCATGGTACGTTTGCTCACTTGGGAGGTCACTGTGCTTGGAGTGCAGGAAACCCAGGGGTCTGGAAGAGACAGACATGGTCATATAGATCCCAGCAGGCCAAATTGGGACTTTTGTTCTCTATTTTAAGAACAATGAGGAACTTTCATTTATGTTTTAAAAAGGTGAGTTCGACTGCAGGCTGGAGAACCGATGGGGTAGAGGCACTGGTCAAGAATGGACATCCGGGGGACTTCTCTGGTGGTCCAATGGTTAAGATTCTGCCTTCCAATGCAGGGGGCCTGAGTTCAATCCCTGGGTCAGGGAAGTAAGATCCCACATATTGAGCAGTGTGGCCAAAAAATAAATAAATGTAAGAATGAGCGTCTGCACCCCAGTCAGAGGGCTGTGGTCATTCTCTAAGTCGGCGATGGTGGAAGCTTGGGCTTGGGTGGGGCAGAGACATAGAGACAAATGAACTGCTTTGTGAATATTTCAAAGGTAAGGGAGATTTCTGTTCTTCTGTTCTTCTGCCTCCAGGTCAGGAATGGTGTCTTTCTGTGAGAAATGGGGACCGCCAAAAGGAGACTGGGTTGAGGGGAAGATCCTGATTTTGGTTTGAGGGCTTGTTGAGCTTGGAGTGATGTCAACATATCCAAGTGGTAATATTGGTGATATCAACTAGGAAGTTAGATTATGGGTTGGGATCTTGGAAAGGAGGTCTGGAAGTGTCACTTCATGAGTCACCTGTGCCTACGCGGTCAGTGGGGCCAGAGGGCTGGAGGGCAGTGCCCAGGGAGAACGGGCTGAGTGGGAGGTGGAGAAGCCTACGGACTAAGCTTTGAGTAACTTCACCAGTGAACGGTCCAGAAGGGGAGCTTGATCCTGCATGGGAGACACAGCAAGAGCCGCCTGAGAGGTGGGATGGCTGGAATATCCAACAGTGTCCACCTGGGCTGAGAAGCCAAGTGAGAAGAGGGCTCAAAAGTACCCACTGGACTTAGTGCTGGGGAAGTCACTGGTGATTTTAGCAAGAGCTGATACTATAAGACCATGGTTGCCAACCTGGGGTAATTTATACCTCCTGCCCCCTTTCTGGGATAATTGGAAATGTCTGGAGACATTTTTTGGCCATCACAACTTGGGATCTAGAAGGAAGAGGCCAGTGAAAGTGAAAGTCACTCAGTCGTGTCTGACTCTCTGCAACCCCATGGACTGTAGCCCACCGGGCTTCTCTGTTCATGGGATTCTCCAGGCAAGAATACTGGAGTGGATTGCCATTTCCTTCTCCAAGGGATTTTCCCAACTCCGGGATCTAACCTGGGTCTCCTGCATTGCAGGCAGATTCTTTACTGTCTGAGCTACTGGGGAAGCCAGGGATGCTGCTAAACCTTTGATAACGCACAGGGCAGCCTCTTACAACAAAGAGTGGTGTGGCCTCAGTTGTCAATAGATCAGGGTTGAGAAATCCTGAAGAGTAATGAAATAAGAACCTCATTAGAATGGAGGTGACTGGTTTAGTCACCTTTCAGAAGTTTGATGAGAAGTAAGAAGTGGGGGAGAGACATAGGAAGGGTGATGGCTATGGGAAGACTGGGGTTAAGGAGGTTTTTGTATTTTTTAAAATGGGGTGACCTTTATTCAGACAAATGCATCTGAGTTGGCTTCTAAGTCTCAGACACAGGTTAACTTTACTTAGGTTTCCTTGATTGTATTTTAAGTTAATTAATTTATTTTTGACTGTGTTGGGTCTTCACTGGTGCATGTGGGCTTTCTCTAGTTGTGGCGAGCGAGGGCTATTCTCTAGTTGTGATGTGCAGGCTTCTCCTTGGGGTTGACTCATGGAACACAGGCTCTAGGTGCATTGGCTTCAATAGCTGTGGCACACGGGCTTAGTTGCTAGTGGCATGTCGGATCTTCCTGGGCCAGGGATCGAACCTATGTTCCCGGCATTGGTAGAAGGATTCTTATCCATTGGATCACCATGGAAGTCCCTACAGGAGTTTGTTAATGAGACTTTAACTTCCTTAAGAAACCCAGTGGAGGAAGTCCTGCTGAATATAGAGATAGGCATAATAGGTAAGCTTTTATGTTACCTGAGAAGGTTCACATGAGACATTTGATGTGGAAAAGAGGTAGATCAATGTTTTTTTCTGCCCCTGGAGGACTGTCTTAGAGCTTTGGAGCTGATGAAGGGAGTTAACTATAGTTGATCAAATGATGATTCTCCAGAGATGGCCAGGTCCCTCCCTGGAACCCGTGGTTGTGTTATCTTATATGGTAAAAGGGACTGAACATGTGATCAAGTTAAGGATTTTGAGATGGAGAAATTATCTTGGGGTACATGGGTAGTACCAGTGCAGTTGCAAGCATCTTTATAAGAGGAGGGCAGGAGAGGCAGAGTCAGAAAGAAAACACTGGAAGATGCTGTCCTGCTGGCCATGAAGATAGGGAAGGAGCCAGGAGCCAAGGCATGCAGGCACCTCCAGAAACTAGGAAAGACTCGGAAACGATTCTTCCCTCATGCCTTTTGAAAAACACTCAGCCCTGCCAACACCTGATTTTAGGATTCCTTACTTCCAGAAAAGCAAGACAATACACTTGTGTTATTTTAAGCCATTGTGTTTGTGGCCATTTGTTATAGCAGTAGTGGGACTCTAATCCAGTGAGCTTATGTGTTTTGGAGGGGATGGCTGCTAAAGTGTGTGGAGAGGTGGGGAGAGGTAGCCTGAGACAGAGGAGAAGGTGAGTTCAGGCTGGGGTGGGGAGAGCTGGAGGTGCCCACGAGATGCCCAGGTGGAGCTGTCCCGAGGCACATGGGTGTGTGTGGGTCTGCAGCCAAGGGGGGAAAGCCAAATGTATAAACTTACGCAGCCGAAGCCCTGGGAAGGGATGGGCAGAGGGATCAGTGCTGCAGAGGGCGAGAAGCTTGAGGCTTGAGAGCCCATTGGCTCGGGGGGCGCACAGGTCCTGGTGTCCTTGGCAGGGACAGTTGCACGGGTGGAAGCCACATTGCTGTGGATTGAGGTGTGAGTGGGAGGTGAGGAGGGGAAGCCCCCAAGGATGATAGGCTTGTTTGCAAAGTCTAGCTGCTAATTGAGCAATTATTATATGCCTGGTGTTTACCACATTCTTCCTCAAAATAGTCCCGCAGGTGGAGGTGGCTGTCCTTCTTGATGAGGGTACTGGGACTGAAGAGGTTCAGTAAGCGACCCCCCAACTCCTGTAGGTAGTACCTGGCAGACCTTGGGTTCCTGCAAAGATAGCCTCCTTCTGTGATGCCTGGGGCTTTAAGGAGTTTTAAGAGTTTTAAGGAGATGGGCTTTAAGGAGTTCCTTCGTGGGAAGATATGTGGTTATGTAATTCAATTCAATTTAGCCTCATAGAGCAACTCCCATGTACTGGGTCCTTCACAGGAAGTTCTAGAGGTAATAGAAATGCACGACGTTTGCGCTCTGTTCTTACGGAGTCTGTGGTCCAGCGACAGGGAGCAGGGGCCAAGGTAGACGAGAGGGGAGGAGGCCTGTTCCCGACCCAGAGTGTTGCTGATGGTCCTGGTGCTGCGGTAGACAGGAGGGGCGGGGAGAAGAGGAGCTGGTTTTGGCTGGCAAATTGGGGGTGGGTTTTGAAGGATGGGTAGGAGTTCAGTAGAGGAGGCCGATGCCTTCTCAGCCTGTGGAAAAGTCTCAGGGGAGAAAATCTCATACCCAGAGAAGGGATAGGGGGATCCCTTTCTTTCCCACCAAAGTCTACTCCTGGGATAGCCCAGCCAGGCAAGCTTGGAATCTCTAAAGCAGGCATCTTCCCCAGGTTCAGGGCCAGGCGTGGGTCTGGGGTCTGGAGAAAAGGGAGAATAGGAAGATCTGGAGTTTGCAGCCTGGTCCTAGACCAGCTCTACCTGTCAAGGGTGGGCATGGCCTGCAGTTCAGGGGCGTGGCCAGAGGCAGCTATGTTGCTCCCTTGGAGATTCCTTCCAAGGGCCTCTGAGCTGTGCCAGGGGCGTGGGTGTAGGGATGGTGTGGCTGGAGGTCACTGTACCACACTGAGACTTTGACTTTTGTGATGCAGGGACATGAGAGGTGTTGAAGGCCTGGAGAGAACAGAAGTACAAAATGGCTTGAACAGTGCCTCTGTGTGTGTCTGTGTGTCTGTGTGTGTGTGCACGTGCGTGTTCTCAACTGGGGCCTCAGCTGGGGCAAAGCAGGAATGAGGAACAGCTTGCTCAAATGATGGGTTGGCTGAATGGTGCGAGAAAAGGACAAATGGCCTGAACCACGGCCCCAATTTTGGACCAGGATCTAGAAGCCCCACTTCCTGAATAAACTGCATTCATGTGTCAGATCCTGTCCCAAAGCCATACTTGATCTTGCCTGTTCTTGACCTTCTGCCTGCCTTCCAAGGCCCTGGCCTCCATCCAACAGAACTCATTTCCTTCCATAACTCAGTATGTAGAGTCTCAGTGGAAGCAATGGTGGTGCTCTCAGATAAGCGTAGCCGTTTATGTTTATTGAACACGTACTACATATCTGGCTCTGTGCTCGACACTTCACAGCGTGATCCTATCTGATCCTAGTGATGCCCCTGTGAAGCAGGTGTTAGTCTATCCATTACTCTGCTGAGAAATCTGAGGCCTGGAGAGGAGGAGTCATTCCGCACACAGCTGAGATTCGAACCTAAGCAGTCTGACTCTAGAGCCCACTCTCTCATTCAGCCTCCTGGTCCTTTCCACCTCCCTTACTTGTCTGCCCTATTCCTGCCTCCTGGCCGCGGTTGACTTTCTTCCACTCATCCTTCCGGCCCCAGTACTAGGTTCCTCTCCTTCTCCCCTCAGCATGGAGGCAAGCTGGTCGCATTGCCTACAATGTGATGCAGGGATGGGGCCCAGACTGAGATGAACCAAATGGCCATCTCGACTTTCTATCTCTCCTTCAAGGCCTGACCTCCTCGGAAGGAGTTTTATTTGTTACTTTTCGGCCGCACTGGGTCTTCGTTGCTGCCTTCAGGCTTTCCCTGGTTGCTGGGAGCAGGCGCTTTGCGGCAGTGTGCTGGCCTCATTGTGGTGGCGTCTCTTGTTGTGTA